>NW_017674262.1:102669-103276 GCF_001879085.1 Nicotiana attenuata | reverse complement strand
TCTTCTTTACATACGAGTTTCATTGAATAGCTCATCTTGATTTCATTGGCATCATAAAGTTGTCCGGTGGCTTTGGTGATTATCCTCATGGTACTATTACCCGGGATGAACATGGATACAGAGAATAACTTGGATACAGTAGCTGACAGGGTGTGTCTTTTGATCAATTGTTGTTCTCGTTAGCGACAATGATGTTGAGACTGTAATGACATGTGTTTCAACTAGAGATGGTATAGGCAGGAATTTTAACATTTCCTAAGTAGATAAAAGAAAGATTATAGAGGAATTCTCTACTTCATTTTCCAAGGAGAAAAGAAGTTTAATTGAGAGTGACAAGGGTGATGGTGATGGAATGTTTTCCGTTGGTCATGACAGTTCCCATAAAACGGGGATCATAAGACTCTATGATGACAAAGATTATAGGAATTTTTGTTCTCAACTTTCTTCCAAGTCTGATCCGTACAAGCTTAATGGGATATTGGTGATATATTCTTCTGAATCCGAAGAATATATCACCAATATCCCACTAAGCTTGTACGGATCAGTCTTGGAAGAAAGTTAAGAACAAAACTTCCTATAATCTCTGTCATCATAGAGTCTTATGATC
>NW_017674262.1:87167-99175 GCF_001879085.1 Nicotiana attenuata | reverse complement strand
TACCTAATACGCTTATACTTAGCGCATAGTACAACGTAACTATATATATTACATATATATAAGCCATATTCGATATAATATTACCTAATACGCTTATACATAGCGCATAGTACAGCGTAACTATATATATTACATATATATAAGCCATATTCGATATAATAATACCTAATACGCTTATACATAGCGCATAGTACAGCGTAACTATATATATTACATATATATAAGCCATATTCGATATAATAATACCTAATACGCTTATACTTAGTGCATAGTACAGCGTAACTATATATATTACATATATATAAGCCATATTCGATATAATATTACCTAATACGCTTATACTTAGTGCATAGCATGTTAGAGTATATTTTAGTCTATTCATCCCTTGTGTTACAAAAGTGTTAATGGCTTACATTTATATTATTTAGATAGTAAATACAAAAGTGATTTTTAATTTTGACCATTGTTGACCTGAAAAGAGACCAACTTTGGTCGCTAATTATACTTAAATTTAAATTAGCGACCAAAGCTGGTCGCTAAATTTAAATCAGATTTATTTATATTTTATATAATATTTAAAATAATAATATAATTGTTAAACGGGTCCCATATTAGCGACCAAAGTTGGTCTTTATTTTATAAGCGACCAACTTTGGTCGCTAACTTTGAATTATATTTATTTATATTTTATAATTTTTTTAAATAATAATATAATTATTAAAATTTAATAAGTGGGTCCCACAATAGCGACCAACGTTGGTCGCTAATCTCAGTATTTCTTTGACCAAGCAACTCTGACCAGTCCGGTCAACATTTTGACGAAATTATTAACCAAATAGCGACCAACTTTGGTCGCTAATGTATTTAAAATAATTATTTTATTATTTTCTCCAATTTAGAGACCAACGTTGGTCGCTTTTCTTGCCAGACCAACTTTGGTCGCTTTTTTCCGGAATTCTGGTAGTGTTCGTACATGGGCTCAAAGTCATGATAAAGTTGTACTTATGGAAAGTTTATTTGAAAATGGACTCATGATAAGTGCAACAGAGTTGTACTCGCTAAAATTATATTTGAGTACAGACTAAGGAGTGTGATGTTACAAAGTTACCGAGGATTGTACGAATACAGAATGAACAAGAATGAGGAGAGTCAGGAATGTAATTTCATCGTAAGGTGAGGGTTCCAAGAAAGATGTTACTTACTCGAAAGAGTGAGGACAAGTTCAATTTATCAAAAATCTTCAGGGAGAAGACAAAGTACAAGATCAATAAATAAGGTTCTACTAGGGCGACGAGCTTGTTATAAGTGAAAGAGATATGGTATTTTTATGTGGAATTTAAAGATTCGAAAGAGACCTAGAAGTTTGTGTTAGACTTGACTCTACTTGAGTACCTAAATATCAGTTCCAAAAATAAATATGATAATGTTATGCACGCACACTTAGCGTAAGATGAAATAGGGAAAGATTTATTCCAAGTGTATTCCTAAATGAGAAGTAGGTTATGTATGTTAAAGACATGGATCCAAAGTGAAAAAAATAAAATATGTTGGAAGGGAGTGATAATCGTTAAGAGATGAAATACCATAGGGGTCACGTTAATAGTCAGGTGTCGGAAGCCTATGGGTTGTAGTAATTTTGCAAAGATAAGACGTTCTTAAGGTAAGAGGATTGGAACACAGGACATTGACATACGGAAAGTATTGACGGATGTATATCGATCACAAGCATGATACTATTGGAGATAATTATTTTCCATCATAATGGACTTATTGGATAGGGTGACTAACAAGTTGGGGTTGAAGGTAATCTAGTTGCGGTCGCGTCGTCATCAAGTTAAGGAGATAACTATATGTTATGGGTACGAACAAGGTAAGAAAATATCGTGCTAGACTTCTGGAAGAGGGAAGGAACTTCATAGACAAATTGGGACGACTTTAGGTCGCTAAGAGTCTCGAAAAGAATAGACGATGTCATGGAATTTATAAAAAAAAAAAAAAAAAAAAAAAAAAAAAAAAAATCTGTAAAACAGAGTGACATAATTCTAAACATCCTTGGCACGAGAGAAGATAGTAAATGAGACCCTAACCCATAAAGTGTGAAATTGATCAAAAAGTTGGAAAATGAAGAACAAGTTATAATATAACGTCACTTTATGAGTTGCGGTGCAACTTTAGTTCTCAAAGAAGTACAAGCTAGAGATGTAGGGATGAAGATAGTTATATGACACCTCAAGTCTGAAGCTGTTATACAGGCCGGCGGTTACCGAGAAGATGGGATTAAAAAAATACGATATAGATATAGTACTCAGAAAAAGGAATTACTAATGAAAGGTGTTGCAAAGAGCATGCTTCTTCGAGGCTACGTGAGGTTCCTTGAAAGAGCGGGGCCGGGGCGTGTACGTGAGTTTATTTTATCACCGGAACTACTCTTAGTAGATTCGATTTTCTATTTGTCTAACCAAGAAAATGTGAGGAGGACGATATACGTATGATTTCAATGGTACATGAGATAACCTTAAAGATAATGCTATTTTCTATTCTTGGTAGCATGTTTAGATATTGAGAATGATGAATGGTTCAATTACGAGAGAGGATTAACTGAGATTCTTGCTATGCAAGTACGTGGGTTGGAAATTATATATATATATATATATATATATATATATATATATATATATATATTGCTTCAGCTAAAGTTTTATGGTGTAATCATAGGTCACTTGGGTGGCCTAGGAGGATATGAAAATTTGATATCTACATTATTGTTCGCGACTACATGTATGAGTATTTCTTAGAAACTTCGAATTTGGTGAATATCACGCTTTAGTTCCGCGGATTGAGTAAGTAATCTATTATCCTGCTTATGAGTTGAGGTTGATTAATTTTATTGATGAAGAGATTCATTCCTTGCTTATATTGGAGAGACTTGTCTCATTATAATAGTCCTTATTATTTTGATATTGAGAGTGGCTATGTAGTGGTGTCTTGAGGCATATGAGGTCGTGGAGTCATTTATTAATGTGGCCATGGTATGTAGAGCTCTGTGGGGCTTCTTCTGTTATACTCTTGTGGCTCGCCGATGGATTGAAGAGAATTTGGATAGGCCTAAAATTAAAAAAACTCTGCCGAAATTTTGAAAATATTGGAGAGTTGGTCAAATTTAGGGCCTTAAGGATTTGGATGTAAAAGAAAATTAAAACCTTTTGGACTTATATACGACCAAGGACTAACATTCGAGGATGAATATTTCTAAGCGGGGGAGAATGTAAAGCTCCATAAAGTTTCATAATGAATTAGGGCTAATTTCGAGCTTTAAAATACAATCTAATTAAACCCGAGCTACATAAGATTCCTTGAGTGGAACCAAGTTATTGGAGTGCTTGGGGATAATTATTTTACCAAAAAATAAAAGTAATTATTATGTCATGTTTAGTTATTGAAAATAATTTGCATTAAGGATTTGGAAACATGAATTCTTATTATTATATAAGGGAACAATGAAAATAGGGAACAAGAGATCACGTGGCAGTTGGCTAGCTATGGAAATTTGTATGAGAAAGCAAGGACTACAAGAGATTAAGAATAAAATAATGGAATGAGTGATGAGGTAATAAAGAAGCTCAAGGAAATTGGACAACAAACAAAAGAAAAGGATATACTACTACTAAGCTACAGGAATTGAAGCGAAGAAGGATGCTTCGCATCCGTGTAGCGTCCGAAATAAGTTGCAAAAATAGCAAGGGCAGTGAACTGCCACCATAGCGCCCAAATGGGCATCCGCAAGACTCAACCTTTTTAAAAGGCAATTTTCGGGGAGAGAGTATTACTTGTATTTTGGACCAAGTACCGAAGGTCTAGTGAGGAGGGAAAGCTCTCTTCCATTGGTGCCACATTGAGGTGAGTAATTAATAAGTATTTTGATAGATTTGCTTCATCAATATTATCTTCTAATACTCCACCTACATGGAATTCTTAGATTCTTGAAGTATCTCTCAAGTGTATTTTAAGGACAGATGTCTTGAAATTCTAAGGTTTGATTTGGAGATAATCCCTTCACTCCAATCTTATACATTATACTCCATGGACTTAGTAGAGTATATTTGTGAAGAAAAATTTATATTTAAGGATCTATTCATGAAATCTTAGAAAACTTTGTTGAAATTAACAAGTTTGTTGGTAGAGAAGATGAATAGTGTTGGGTTTATTTGAATGATATCATTTTGAGCTTCTAATGGAACGTGTAGATTCATAACATGTTTATTGGATGAATTGATTGGCCTTCAAATGGTGAAATAAGAATTTTTGTGAAACTTGTGAAATTGAACCTAAGTGTTAGACACTTAGTTGATTTGGTTGCCACACGTTATTGATATATGTGAGCTCGTATATGTAGATTATGGATTGTTGATGTCATTAAGCTTTTGGGTAAGATTTGGAAAGCGACTTGAGGTAAGTTGATTAAACTTACTTTTTTTGAGGGACTTTCTCTAAGAGCATAATTTAGGTTAAGACATGAGTTATTTGAATATATGCATGTCCGTACTTGTGGGGACAAGCGAGTGCAGATATCTCCATGTACTAAAATATTGTATTGCATATGAAGTGTCATGTTATTTTCGAAAAACTTTATTTTAAATATTGGTTGGTAAAATGACACTTGAGACTAACGTTATAAGTTTTATTAAAGAACTTGTGTTCATGATAAAGGGATTAAACATTTGAGTTTTATATTACCTTTCTTTTGTAAAATGAGGAATACAATATTTCTAAATCTTTATATTTCGAAGTACCACTTGTTATATCATTAAGGATTGAAATCTCATTTTATTAATTGCTTAATATGAAATGAGAAAGGATTTCATTTGATTTTGTTCAAAAGGTTTGGATTGACCGTAAACGTCATGGTTTGATAAAATATATACTTTGAGGCTATTTTCTATGAATCTATTTTTGGGTATCAAATATTTTGGGAGTTACTTGTGTTCACCGAGATTGACTTCGGATATATAGCGTTCGTTGTCATAAAACTACCTGTTTCGGTGTAGGCGTAGTTGGCCACTTCGTGGTATAGACTACGGCAGAGTATCCTCCTTGAGAGGGTGTTATTTTGTGCTATTAATATCATGGCTGAGTCGATTCGTATGACACTGCGATGAGATGACCTGAGCAAGTAGGGATATGATACTTGCCGCTAAGGACATAACCTAGTTGACCTTCTTGTGTCAGTGATGGTATAGTACTCCCGGTGAAAAGGTAAAAGATAATTTTTTATGTTTAAGCCTAAGGAGCCGAAAGGGATTTCAATGACTTAGTGAAGTTGAACTGGCTTTGCATGAATATATTAGAATTGTGGGTCGATATAAATGTTTTAGAAGTTTGTATCATGGTTTACATTTTCCAAGTCTTTTCATTTGAAATGATATAGAATATGAATGTAACGACCCGGCCGGTCGTTTTTAGAATTTACGCCCCGATCCCTCCTTAACTGCTTCCCCTAAGTTCATTTCTGCTATTTTCGTTTGCCGGGACGTTCGGTGTTAGGATTCGGAGTGTTTTGGGATACTTAGTCCCTAAATGAGAGCTTAAGTGTTAAAAAATGATCCGTAGTCGGAACAGTGTGAAGACGACCTCGAAATAGAATTCCGGAAGTTGCAGTAGCTCCGTCATGTCATTTGGGATGTGTGTGCAAAATTTCAGGTCATTCGGACTTGTTTTGGTTAGGTTTTTGATCGAAAGCGTATTTGGAAGAAATTTGAAGTTCTTAGGCTTGAATCATTGACTAAATCGGGTTTCCGCAGGTGCGGAAGTTTAACCGCAGAAGCGGTTACGCACCTGCAGATAGAAGTCGCAGATGCGGTCCTTGGGATTTTGATTGAAACCGCAGAAGCGGCAAGGAATCCGCATAAACGGCAACCGCAGGTGCGGTTTAAGACCGCAAAAGCGGAACTCTTGGCTTTAATGAAAAACCGCAGAAGCGGTGAGTTGGTCCGCAGAAGCGGGACCGCAGATGCGGTCCCTTGTCCGCAAAAGCGGAAACACCTGTTCTGATATAGAAAAATTCGAGGGTTTGATTTCAGAAGTTAGAAAAGTCGAATTTAGCTCGGGGAAGGGCGATTTTCAGAGGGTTTTGAAGAGAAGACCATTGGGTAATGTTTCTTTGATCCCTCCTAGCTATATTTCATTATTTTGTAGTTAAATCCATCATTAAAATTCGAATTTGGGATCAAAATTGGAAGATAATGGGTAAAACTTCTTAGACCTAACTTTTGGATTTTGAGTGGGCATTTGACCTCCGATTTGGGAGATTTTTATATGGTTAGACTCGTGAGAGTACGAGGGTTCGGAAAATGTGAAAATTATTCGATTCCGAGACGTTGGACTGAGGGGCATTTTGGTCATTTTACCTATTTTCGCGCCTTAGCTTAAATTTAATAGTGGAATCAGTTGTTTGCAATATTACTTACGATATGTAATTGAATTAAATAGATTTGGGCCATTTGGAGTCGGATACTCGTGGCAAAGGCGTGGTTCCTAGTTGATTATTGAGCCGGTTCGAGGTAAGTGGCTTGTCTAACCTTGTGTGGGGACTTTTCCCCTTAGGATTGTTACTTGATATTTGAGTGCCTTGTACGTGAGGTGACGGGCGCGTACTTGAGCCGATTGATGGAAAATCCGATTTTACTTAAGTTATTGAGATTTGGTTTCTTTCTTACTTGCCTTATTCTACTTGAAATTATAACTTGTGCTAGATTAGGAAAAACATGTTTAGTTGACTTGATTGCCTAATTGCTTGAGTTGTTTTGACTGTTCTATGTGAAGCATGCTAGGCTAGTTCTATATGTGTTGTATTTCGTACTTCATTCCTTGGTATATTTCTGGCTGTGGTTGCGCATTTACATTGGGGACTACGGATGTGGGATTCCGGTAGCTCCCCCCCCCCCTTGTTTGTTTATTTTGATACTACGAGTTCGATTCCCGGTAGATCCCCCCTGCACTTTTACTTTGGGACTGCGGGTTAGATTCCCGATAGATCCCCCCCTGCATATTGATGGTTGGACTACGGGACGGTATCCCGGGAGATCCACTGGACAGTTGAGAAAAGGGCTACAGGACGGTATCCTGGGAGACCCTCATTGTTATTCTTAGTATTGAGCTGTAGTCATTCTGTGTTCATTTCGTTCTTTGTGTAGTTGTTATTATTTCGTTAGCCTGTCTCATCTCACTGCTGTACTCATTATTTCTGTCAGATTTTCATACTTTTAATTAGTATTATATTTTACCTCAGTAGGGACCTGACCTTCCTCGTCACTACCCAACCGAGGTTAGGCTTGGCACTTACTGAGTACCGCTGTGGTGTACTCATGCCCTTCCTGCGCATGTTTTTCATGTGCAGATCCAGGTACCTCTTCTCAGGCGCACTATCCTTGAGGCGAGGAGATACACGGAGACTTCGAGGTATATCTGCAGCGTCCGCAGACCGAAGAGTCTTCCTCCTTATTCTAGTTGTAGAGCTATTATCCTATCATACTTTTGATGTAGATATTCTGGAGATTAGAGTACTTATGGTAATTCTATTAGCCTGTGTTTCCCGTGAGTTTCCAGGTTTTGGGATTGAGTTGTAGACTTCCGCATATCTTTAGAGTTGTATAGGCTGGGCGGCCTTATATTCAGTTGTTATTTTTCATATGTTCAGTTTTAATTGATTATTCCTCAAGTTAAATTGTTATTTCCGCACTGTTAGGCTTACCTAGTTGTAGGAACTAGGTGCCATCACGACATGTTCATGGAGGGTGAACGGGGGTCGTGACAATGAATTGATATAATTATTATCGTTTTATATTAGATGTTGGTTGAATTATTTTTGTAAAGCTTTGTCCCAAGAACTTGAGTTAGAGAGAGTTTATGACACTATTGAGTACCGTGGTGGTGTACTCAGCCCTAAGGGGCCCCTCTTCAGGGTCCCGCTTACTTTATATATTTTCAGGATGAGACGTGGTATGTAATGAGTGGATGGGGCTAGGATGACTCTCTTTCCGAGGCATATAGAAAGGCACCACTTCTATTTCTGTGGTAGCCTTTATGTTGATCTTACTTATTTTTGGTTGAGTTTGTCCCAAGTATTTATTTCATCCTTGTGGCTTAGAGATTCCATAGACAATTGTTATTCTTTTGAAGTTGTAATCGAGAGTTATTCATATGGCATGCATGAAAGAAATATTATTATTTTTTTTGTATTTTTCAATTATTGAAAAATGATGGATTTAAAGATTTTGCTTAATGTATGGTTTTAATCATCTAAAATAATTGTGTTTTCAAAAAGGCTTCCGCATGTATCTATTTTTCATATAGACGAGCACTTTTTTGCAGTTTGGTTCACCCGGATTGGATAGTGTGCCGGATGCCGGTCACGTGGCTTTGGGTCGTGACAACGCACTTCCTAGTTTGAGTCATTCTTGTTATATTTTTTTAGGAGACACACTTCCTAGCCAAAGTTTGTTTGTTTTACTCTTAGGCAACACACTTCCCAGTATAAGTTTGTCAGTTTTACTCACAGGATACAGACATCCTAGTCGAGTCTTTAATTTTACTCTCATCATTGCATCCTTCATCAATAGCATATGTGATTATAGTTCTGCTAACAAATCACAAATCTTGCTAGTGCAAACTAGGGCAGAAAAGTTTCTTTTGTTTTGTCTATTTTTTGTAGTAACAGATGCCCACCTAGAGAACGAGGGAATTCATTTCAGAGTTACTTCAAATTTCAAGTTAGTAGCAGGTGCCCACCTGGAGAACAACGGAATTCATTTTAGAGTTACTCCAAATTTCAAGTCAGTAGCAGGCGCCCACTTGAAGAACGAGGGAAGTCATTTCAGAATTCAACTCAAGTTAGAAGTAGCAGAAGCTCTCCTCAAGAATGTGAGTCGACAGTCCGAGATGACCAAAAGAAGAAGTCTCAATCCAGAATAAAAGAAAAGAAAAAAAAGGAAGTGAATCCAAAATGCAGAAGCAGATGAAAGATGTGAACTGCTCAATACATGGCTGAAGTCACGAGCACTGCATGTCTTATCTTGATCCGAAGAAGCCGTGGAAGAATGAATCAGCAACTGCAGCTAGCAAACATCAAGGTTCAAATCAAAAGTCTGCATGAAGAACCATTCAAGACTCAAGATCAAGTTTCAGAAGACTTATAGATAGGAATCTTGTAACTCATAGCTGATAGGCTTCTTTAATTCTTTTAGATTTTGATTTTGATGTAATAACAGGACCGCAGATCAAAACCTCGACGGAACGGTACCACACTCGACTCTCTCCTCATCTTATCACACTCCATCACTTTATTCACTTCTGAACTACACGTGACCTGATTCCTTTATATCCAAGGATATGTAGGCAGCTCAGATATCAGGGCTCGGTCACAATCTTTTATCCATCTTTGTTTCATTTTGAATAAGCGTCGGGTCATAAATCAATTACGTTGCTTATTGTTCTTTGCTGCGAAAACTCTTCGTGTTTCCAAGCAAAGAGGGGCAGCTGTAAGCACGTAATTTTTGACACGCGCAACTTTTAAAAGTAGTATTTTAAAGATATTTACTTGTTTTCACTTTAATAGGATTTCAGTCAACTTTCAACTTTAAAACATAAGTTTAAAAAAATAAAAATAGTTTTATAATATTTCTTCACTTAGTATATAGATTTTTATTTATCTTTTCTTTCTTTATTTAAGCTTATTAATATTTTATAATGATAGTATTATAGTTTTTACCATTACTTCAACATAATTTTCTCTACCTTTTTTATAACATTTTAAAAAATACCAAAAATATTTTCATTTTAATATATAGTTCACTTTAATAGTTTATTCTTAATAACTAAGATTAACTAGTACATTTTGGGAAGTATTTTTATTTTTATTTTATTTTTTTATTCAATGAGAAAGTTAATTTGGGCCAATTGGGAGCTCCTTTCAGATTTTAGTAGCCCAACAAGACAAAGGCCCATTCTTCCCAATCCCTTTTAGCCCAAAATCCTTTTCTCACCCATCAAACCCCTCCCTTAATCATAGCCATCGATCTACTTTCATCCAAGGACCAATATTATGTAACCACCCGGCTGGTCGTTTTGAGAATTAACGTCCCGATCCCCTATTAGTTGCTTCCCCCGTTTCTTTTTCTACTAATGTGGCTTGCCGGGATGATTCGTTTGGAGTTTCAGAGTGTTTTGGGACACTTAGTCCCTAAATGAGAGCTTAAGTCTTAGAATTTGGACCGTAATCGGAACAGTGTGAAGACGCCTCCAGAATGGAATACCATCGATTTCGTTAGCTCCGTTGGGTGATTTTGAGATTAGGGTGTGTTCGGATTATGTTTTGGAGGTCTGTAGCTCATTTAGGCTTGAAATGGCGAAAGTTGAGTTTTTGGAGTTTCGGGCCGGTAGTGAAATTTTTGATATCTGGGTCGAAATCTGATTCCGCAAGTTGGAGTAGGTCCGTAGTGTTGAATATGACTTTTTTGCAAAATTTGGAGTCAAACGGATGTGGTTTGGTAGGTTTCGGCATCGGTTGTCGAATTTGGAAGTTATAAGTTCTTTAAGTTTGAATTTGAGGGTGATTCATGATTTTTGCATTGTTTGATGTGATTTAAGAGCTCGACTAAGTTCGTATGGTGTTTTAGGATTGGTTGGTATGTTTTGTTGAGGTCCCAGGGGCCTCGGGTGAGTTTCGGATGCTTAACGAATTGGTTTGGGACTTATACAAATTGTTGAAGTTGCTGCACATGTTGTTTTCGCACCTGCGCATTTTGGACTGCAAGTGCGAAGACGCAGAAGCGGAATTTAGCCTGCCCAGCTAGGACCGCAAAAGCAGTCAGAGTCTCGCAGAAGCGAACTCGCAGTAGCGGAGAAAAGGCGCAGAAGTGGGCGTGCAGAAGCGGCCCTTGACCACAGAAGCAATTCTTGAGGACTTAAGTTATGTCCGCACATGCGATGGTTTTTCCGCAGGTGCGGGACCGCTGATGCGGTAGACCCCTCGCAGAAGCGAAAATCACTGGGCAGAAAAGGGGATTTTTGAGGGTTTGAATTTCATATCACAAAATTCGATTTGGAACTCGGTGGAAGACAATTTTTCGAGAGTTTTTCAGAGGAAATCATTGGGTAACAATTACTAATCCTATTTTGATCATATTTCATTAGTCCATAGTTGTTTTCTTCATTAAATTAACGAATTGGAGTGAGGAAGTGGGAAATTGAGGGAAAAGTTCCCCAACTAAAAATCTGAGATTTGAGTGGGATTTAGGCGCGGGATTTGGATGATTTTTGCATGAGCGATCTCGTGAGTGGATGGGTGTTCATAAATTGTGACTTTTGCCTGATTCCGAGACGTGGGCCCGGGGAGGATTTTTGGGCGTTTTTCTATTTCCTTACCTTAGGTTTGATTTCATTAGCTAAATTAGTTGTTTGTAGCTATATTTACGTTATGTAATTGATTTGATTAGATTTGGGCCACTCGAAGTTGGATACTCGTGGCAAGAGCGTGATTTCAGATTGATTTGAACTTGGTTCAAGGTAAGTGACTTGTCTAACCTTGTGTGGGGGAAGTCCCCTTAGGATTCGGTACTGTTTGATATATGAGCATCGTGTACATGAGGTGACGAGTGCATACACTGGCTATTTGTTAAAAACCCCCGTTTTTATTAAGCAAATATTTGTTTTTCTTTAATTGAGCAACACTAGTATATGTAACTATCATGTTTAGCTTAGGAAAGCATGCTTACGTGCCTTAACTGCCTTTACTGCCTATCTGAACTCTGTGCAGCATGCTTAGTGAAAATTACCTGTCTTCTTGATATGAACTTAGTCTGAACTGTAGAATTCCTTGTTGAAATTGTTGTTTATGTTGATTGAGTTGCATATTTACTTTGGAACTACAGAACGGTATTTCGGGAGATTCCCTGCACGTTTACGTTTGGGACTACGGGACGTTATACCAGGGGAGACTCCCCCCCCCCCCCCCC
>NW_017674262.1:84279-87148 GCF_001879085.1 Nicotiana attenuata | reverse complement strand
TGTACTGTATATTTACTTTGGGACTTCGGAACGGTATTCCGGGAGATCTCCCTGCACATTTATGTTTGGGACTACGGGATGCTATCCCGGGAGATCCCCCTGCACATTTATGTTTGGGACGGTATTCCGGGAGATCCCCTGTTGTTATCTCTGTATACTGAGCTGTTATTTTTCTGTGATTTCATTCTCGTTAAATATTAGTATTTATCTTTACTGCGATATTTCATTCTGTATTATTTTGTTATATATATACCGATAAGGCCCTGACCTGATCTCGTCACTACTCGACCGAGGTTAGGCTTGACACTTACTGGGTACCGTTGTGGTGTACTCATGCCCTTTTCCTGCACATATTTTTTGTGTGCAGATCCAGGTACCTCTTTCCAGCCACATTATCAGTGAGGCGAGACAACTGTAGAGACTTCGAGGTATATTTGTCGTGTTCACAGACCTAGGAGTCCCTGTCTACTCTTCTTCAAGTTAAAGGGTTCTTCTATTTTCTTCTTGTATTAGACTCGGGAGTATGGGAGTACTGTGTTCTTCTTTAGCTTGTGACTTATGACATTCCGGGTTTTGGGAGAGTTATAAATATTATTCAGAAGTAATTATTGTATATGTCGAGCAGCACTTCATTTCCTTGTTTAAAACCTAACTATTCTCCTAATACCTACACCCTAAAAAAATTAGCCGCAACTCCCTTTTTGTAAGATCTGTCGACTGCCGCCTTTCAATTTCCCCCAAATCAAAGACCTAATCCCAAAAAAGGAAGAAGCTAATACCCCCAACCCTAGCCGTACCCCCCGACCCCCCCCCCCACCCACACACACACAAAGAAGATCCTCTCGCTTATCTCGCTCTAAACTCGTAGGAAAGGGAAATACGTTGGCTCCTTGAGCTTTGAAAAAAAACTGTTTGTAAAGCTCATCTCCTTTTCGTTCCTTTTTGGAACTTGATGGAAAAAACAAAGATAGTCACATATAGGAAGGAAACGGCTTCTGTTGCTGATTCCTAAGGAAAAGAGAAAAGAAAAGTGGGGAACCGCGTGAACAGTAGCGAAAAAATTTTGATCTCGGCTCATGGAATTTGATTGAGGTCGCATTTGGGTTTCGAGTTTTTTTGGTGCCGATTCGAGGTTCCGGTTCGCAATTTCGGCATTTCAGTCCAACGATTGGTGCTTTGTTATTCCGATTGAGTTGCAAATTTTCAGCTTTATTCAATATAAAGGTCCATTCGAATCCATTTTCTCGGTATTTGTTTACATTTTAAGTATACACTTGCTTTGATATATTAGTATTTCTATTTGCTCGTGACGGAATCTCTTCGTATTAATCGTGTACTGATTGCATACTATTTGAGTTATATATTGGTTTTTAAAGATTAATTCGTTTGAATACATGTAAGTTTGGTTGGACGATTTCTGTTAAATATGCTAAGGACTTTGATTTAGTTTTCTTACTTATATGGTTATGTTACGTTGCCTTTGTTTTAGCATGTTGAAGTGGTGATTTAAGTGAGTTATTAAATTGGATAGATGGAAAAATTGGAGTTATTTCTTTCTTGGCAAGGAATAAGAATAGGCCATGAGTAGTGTTAAGTCAAAAGAATATATAACTCTTAAGCCTCACGATAATCTGAAACTTAAAAATAACTAGTGAATTTCTAATAAGATAACTTTTGAAATGATATTTTTTATTTGGTTGAGAAAATAAATACGCAACTTTTATTTATATGCATATAGGAGTATAATTTAATTATACAAATTGATTATATCACAAATATAAACTTTTATCATCATGAACAGCTTGATCAATTTGACAGATATGTTACCACTTTCACTACTGTAAAATAATTGAGCATTTATTTTTCAATGTTGCTCAACTTCTAAACACTTTAAATAGGAAATTTTATAAAATAAGATTTTCAATCAAATTTAGCTTAAGAGATACATAATCGCTAGTGACCATACACAGAGAAACATGACTCTTCCTTTCAAATCGGTAAAAGGAAAACCCTTAGCCATCAATGGCAGATTATTTGAAGAAATTGTTGAGACAATCTCTTCAAAACTCTGTCGAAATTCCTATAACGCGTGCAAAGAAGTTGAGACCCTCCTTAAGGTTCCTCTTTTGTTTTCCTACTGCGTGCATACACATACAAATCATTTCAGTTATTTGACATGAGAAAAATAATCACATTTTCTCAAGTTATCAGTTGTCTTCAAATATAATCATACATCCTCAATTCTTTTTTAGTTGTCGGAAAAAATGAAACAAAATAACAAAAATTTAATGTGAATTGCGTACAATTATTCCTAAATCTAAAATATATAAGGTATTTCTATGCCAATCAAAAGTTAAGATTATTGCATCTGAATATATGCAATACACTACATGTCTGCAACATACAAAAAGGATAGCAAAATGCCTACAACATAGTTAATGATAGCGTACTCATCATCAAGTCTGAACTGAATTCTCCAATACTGCCCACAAATAATGCCATATGTTCAACTCTTCCTTACTCCATAACCAATGAAAATTATGCGCAAATTTTTTTTATGAAATAATATAATTGCGGCAAAAGCAATAACAACGAAAGAAAAACAAAGAAAAAGGAAAAAGAAGAAAGAAGAAAGAAGCAAGAAATTTTATGTACATAAAGTTTCGAACGAAAAAGAGAAGAATTATCTATATTATATTAAAAGGAGGGTAGTGAAGCATGTGATTAAGCCAAGTGGCAAGCTAAAACGAAACCACTTGGCAATTTTAGGACAACAATAATAATTAAAATTATAAATGAAAACATAATTAATGGAAGTAGTTTAATGAATCTTTTACATAATCAAAATAGATCTTAGACATATATATAT
>NW_017674262.1:42860-84203 GCF_001879085.1 Nicotiana attenuata | reverse complement strand
TATATATATATATATATATATATATATATATATATATATATATATATATATATATATATATGTTGACCCACTCATAGAATTTCTTCTAAATTAGCTAGAAATATGGAGGTAAAAATGTCACGACCCCACCCCGGTCGTGATGGCGCCTATCGCAGTACTAGGCCAGCCGATTCGACATTTATAACATAAAAGGACTTTTCTTAATTCATTTACTAATCAGATATTATCACAAATCTTTCATTTAAACATTTCAAAACAAGCGGAAACAAATATGCAAAACATCGAACACTGCCGGATCCCGGTGTCACTAGTCATGAGCCACTAAAAAACAATCTGATACTGACTACTCAATACAAGTTGAGTCTGATAAAAACAAATACTAAAAGATAGGAAGGAGAAAGGTAGGGCTGCGGATGCCATGCAACTACCTTGCTAACTCCGAAAATGCTCTGAGAGAAAGAAACAGCTCTCACTCGGATGCTCTGGCACCTGGATCTGGACACAAGGTGCAGGGAGTAACGTGAGTACACCAACTCAGTAAGTAACAATTATAAATAAAGGCTGAGTGCAGTGACGAGCATTTAAAATCATATACATATCATGACATCATAACCTCAGTGGGAATAACAGGATCAAATCAGTAATTAAATTCTGAACATCTAGTAAAAACTCCAGTTTCAATGAAAAATCGTTAAAACATTTGTTCAACATTTTCAATAGGGGCTCAGTATAAAGAAGAGTGAAAACAGTATTTTCATAAAACAAGCCCCTCGGGTAAAGCATCACTCATATATATTGTCACGACCCTAAAACAGACCCGGTCGTGATGGCGCTTATCGTGAAATTAGGCCAGGCGACACAAACCCCAAACCAACCAGAAATTCATAATAAGTCATTTAAAGTCATTAATTAGCTAAAAATTCCATAATATAAGTCAAAGTAGACACTGCGGAAACATAACACAGCCCGACATCGGGGTGTCACCAGTCATGAGCAACTACAACTCGTCTCGGACTAAGAAATGACAACATAGTCTGAAAATAAAATACTAAGACAGTCTGAATAAGATAGGAAGGAGAAGCACTGGGCTGCAAACGCCGAACAGCTACCTAGTCAACTCCGGAGACCTGCTGGAAGACTGATCAACACTCACTATCGCGTCTCAAGACTCCTGGATCTGCACACAGGTGCAGGGAGTAATGTGAGTACGCCAACTCAGTAAGTAATAAAAGTAAATATAGCTGAGCAGTAAGAAAATACGTAATCTACGTCATAACGCTACAGCAAATCAGCATAAGTCCAAAACAATTCAGTAAAGCAATAAAACTCGTAAAAAAACAACTCAGTTCAGTAAAACCTTTTAAAACATCCTTCAATAATTCAAACGAGTGATAAAAACAGTGAGTAAAAAGGATAGAAACGTAAACAGCCCATTGGGCAAAACAAGTACCATTAACCGCCCCTCGGGCATAATACCAACAAAACCAGCCCCTCGGGCTACCTCACAATCACTCTTATCAGCCCCTTGGGCAACAACATGAAACAACATCAGCCCCTCGGGCAATATCACATCACATACACTGGGTACCTGCGCTCACTGGGGGTGTATAGACTCCGGAGGGGCTCCTATAGCCCAAACGCTATAACAAGCCATCTCGTGGCATAAATCGGTCAGGCCCTCGGCCTCATAATAACTAGCCACCTCGTGGCATAATAAAGCAGGCCCTCGGCCTCTCATGTATCACAAATTAGTACCACATGTTGCGGCGCACAGCCCGATCCCATGATATCCTCACAACACAGGCCCTCGGCCTCACTCGGTCAGATCTTACTCAAGCCCCTCGGGCAAACAATAAAAGTAGGTACTCGGCTCAAAATATCATTTATAAAATCAAACGAAGTAAATATAATCCGAATTATGAAATCACTGAAAGCATAGCATGACTGAGTGTAAATATTATAAAAAACAGTGAGGAAACAGTCGTTAAAAAAAAGCCCCTAAGGGTCCAAACAGTCGACACAAGGCGCAAACACGGCATTCAGCCCCAAACATAGTAATACTTCACAAAGCACAATAATATCAAACAGTTTTCAATCAAGTACGTGACTTAATAGTCGTACGGGATGGACTAAATCACAATCCCCAACGGTGCACGACCCCACACTCGTCATCTAGCGTGTGCATCACCTCAAAATAGCACAACGATGTGAAATCCGGGGTTTCATACCGTCAAGACAACATTTACAATCATTACTTACCTCAATCCGGCCCAAACTCTAGCACGCGATGCCCTTGCCTCTCGAATCGGCCTCCAAATGCTCCGAGTCTAACCAAAACCAAATTCATACCATTAATACGCGCTAGAGGAACAAAGCCTAAGCGAAAATAATCAAATTAAACCCAAAATCCCGAAATTGACCAAATTCGGCCTCGGCCCACGTCTCGGATTCTGATAAAAATTACAAAACTAGAATCCTCACACTCTCACGAGTCTATACATACCAATATCATCAAAATCAGACCTCAAATGGCCCCTCAAATTCCCAATTTAACTCTCCAATTTCAAGCCCTAATTTCCCAACTCTTTCTCTAATTTTTCCCACTAATTTTTATGATTAAACAATGAAATAATCACCATAAACACAATATATAAAGCCCAAATAGCTTACCTCTCTATCAACACTTAATTCCCTCTTGAAATCACAGCTTGGAGCTCCAAAATTGCACAAAAATAATGAACAAATGACTGAAATTGCGAAGGGGCCTTATTATACTCTCTGCCCAGCACTCTCGCACCTGCGACCCATAGCGTACCTGCGCTTCCGCTTCTGGGGAACAACATCCGCTTCTGCGGATTTCACTTATCTCACCAGGCCTCGCATCTGCGGTCGCCTCACCGCTCCTGCGGCATCGCAGATGAGGTTACCAAGCCGCACATGCGGTCCTCCAGCACCTGCGTCTCTCCTCCGCTCCTACGGAGCTCGCACTGCGATCCCCAATCCGCATGTGCGGATATGACAGAAGCAGCAACATCAGCTGCAATTTCTGAAGTTCAACCTTTCCGAAAACTATCCGAAATCATCTCGAGGCCCCCGAGACCTCAACCAAAAACACAAACAAGTCACATATCACCATTCAAACTAATACCAATCATCGGAACACTCAAAACAACGCCGAAACACCAAATCACCCTCGGATTCAAGCCTAAGGATTCCAAAACTTCCAAATTCCGCAAACGATCAAAAACTCTTCAAACCTCATCCGAATGACCTGAAATTTTGTGCACACATCACAAATGACACAACGGACCTACTACAATTTCCGGAATTCCATTCTGACCCCGATATCAAAATTTCCACTACCAACCGGAAAACGCCAAAATTCCAATTTCGCCAATTCAAGCCTAAATCTACCACGGACCTCCAAAATACATTCCGAACACGCTCCTATGTCCAAAATCACCTGACGGAGCTAACAAATCATAAAAAATCCAAATCCGAGATTGAATACTAAAAATTCAAGACTGATCAAACCATTCAAATTTAAAGCTTCAAGCTGAGAATCATCCTTCCATATCTATACCGATTAACCTGAAAACCAAAACCGACAATTTACATAAGTCGTAATACATCATACGGGGCTAGTCATGCCCGAGAACTAGCGAGCTAAATGCAAATGCTCAAAACGACCGGTCGGGTCGTTACATATATAGCCTCTCGGGCAAGTCTCTCAGTCACTCGTGACTCATCTATCATCAATCAGCTCTCACACTCAGCACTCACGCTCATTAGATATCGTATAATAACCGCTGCAGCGTGCAGCCCGATCCATAAATATATAATCGACTGCGCTCACTGGGGGTGTGCAGACTCCGGAGGGGCTCCTACAGCCCAAGCGCTATATAGCTGCGGCGTGCAACCCAATTCATATATATATAAAAATAATGTTGCGGCGTGCAACCCGATCCATAACTATCCTCACAATCCGACCCTCGGCCTCACTCACTCATTAGCCTCACAAGCCACTCGGGCATCTCAGTACAAACTCAGGGAACTCAGCCCAAAACACTTTCATAAATATTAAAATAGAGTGATAAACAAGATTAAACAGTAAACAGGTATAAACCATGACTGAGGATAAAGCTTTCTATCAAAACAATGTGAAGATAATTGTAAAATAACCCTAAGGGTCCAAACGGTATGGCACAAGGCCCCAAACATGGCCTTCAACCCAAGTTAACAGAATTAGTTCTAAAACACATAGATATCATATAGAGTTTATCAAAATATGCCACTCAACAGTTGCCATGGGACGGACCAAGTCAAAATCCCTACGGGTGCACGCCCACACGCCCGTCACCTAGCATGTGCGTCACCTCATTTATCAAAATAGTACGAAATCCCGGGGTTCCATACCCTCAGGTCTAGATTTACCATCGTTACTTACCTCGAACCGGATAAAAATCTACTCCGCAATTCCCTTGCCTCTCAACTCGGCCTCAAATCGTCCCAAATCTATCCAAAATTAGAATCATAACATCAATACATGCCAAAGGAACAAAACCCACGCGAAAATTATCAAATTAAAACGAAATTCCCGAAATTGGCCAAAGCCGACCCCCGGGCCCTTGTCTCGGAATTCGATAAAAATCACATCACTAGAATCCTTATCCTCTCACGAGTCTATACATACCAAAATCATCAAAATCGGACCTCAAATGGCCCCTCAAATCCCCGATTGAACTCTCCAATTTCAAGCCCTAATCTCCCAATTTCTTCCCTAACTTTCCCACAAAAATCATGATTAAACAATGGAATAATTGCCATAAACACAAGATACAAGGTCCATGTAGCTTACCTCACTGAAAACACTTAATTCCCCCTTGAAATCACATCCCCCAAGCTCCAACTCGTCTAAAAATAGTGAAGAAAATGGCTGAAATTCGGGAAGTGAGGCTTTTATAGTTTCTGCCCAGCGATTTCCGCATCTGCGGTCTCCAAGTCGCTTTTGCGACGCCGCACCTGCGGAAAAGCCATCGCAGATGTGGTTTTCACTTAACTCTTAAACTCCCACTTCTGCGGTCCACAGTCGCACCTGCGATCTCGCAGGAGCGGTCCTTTGTGCGTACCTGTGGATTTGCCTCAACTTTCAATCCTACACATCTGCGGCCTTGCTCATGCACCTGCGGTCCCTAATCCGCAGGTGCGGATATGACAGAAACAGCAGTTCAGCTGCTCAAAACCAAGTCTAATCTTTCTGTTAACCATCCGAATCCATCCCGAGGCCCTCGGGACCTCAACCAAACATACCCACAAGTCACATATCACCATCCAAACTTATTCCAACCTTCGAAACCCTGAAAACAACATCAAAACATCAAATCACCCTCGGATTCGAGCCTAAGGATTTCCAAACTTTCAAATTCCGCAAACGATGCAAAAACCTATCAAACCTCGTCCGAATGACCTGAAATTTTGCACACAAATCACAAATTACTCAACGGACCTACTCTGATTTCTGGAATTCCATTCCGACCCCGATATCAATATTTCCACTGCCGACCGGAAAGCTCCAAATTTACAATTTCGCCAATTCAAGCCTAAATCTACCACGGACCTCCGAATTACAATTACGAACACGCTCCTAAGTCCAAAATCACCTAACGAAGCTATCTGAACCATCAGAATTCACATCCGAGACCTTCTATACATAAGTCAACATTCAGTTGACTTTTCCAACTTAAGCTCCTAAATTAGAGACTAAGTGTCTCATTCCACTCCAATACCACTCCGAACAGAGAACAACCAACATGATATGATAAAATACAACTGAACAACACATAAAGAAGCAGAAATGGGGAAAACGGGGTCGTAACTCATGAAACGACCGGCCGGGTCATTACATCCTCCCCCTCTTAAACAGACGTTCATCCTCGAACGTGTCAAGAAACATACCTGAAGCCTCAAACAGGTGTGGGTATCTGCTCCGCATCTCCTGCTCGGTCTCCCAAGTAGCCTCCTCCACGAGCCAACCTCTCTACTGCAGTTTTACTGAAGCTATATCCCTTGACCTCAACATTCGGATCTGCCGCTCCAAAATAGTCATTGGCTCCACATCATAAGTCAATTCACCGTCTAACTAAACCGTGATGAAATCCAAAACATGAGGCGGATTGCCAATATACTTCCGAAGCATAGAAACATGAAATACCGGATGCACACTCGACAAGCTAGGTGGCAACGCCAGCTCATAAGCCACCTCCCCAATCCTCCGAAGCACTTCAAAAGGCCCAGTGAACCGAGGACTCAATTTACCCTTCTTCCCAAATCTCATAACACCCTTCATGGGTGATACCTTCAGTAGAACCTTCTCCCCAACCGTGTAAGACACATCACGAACCTTCCTGTCAGCATAACTCTTTTGTCTCGATTGCGCTGTACGAAACCGCTCCTCAATCACTTTCACCTTCTCCAAAGCATCCTGTACCAAGTTTGTACCCAAAAGCCTAGTCTCGCCCGGCTTAAACCAACCTACTGGTGATCTACACCGTCTTCCATATAAAGCCTCATATGGAGCCATCTGAATACTCGACTAATAGTTGTTGTTATATGCAAACTCTGCGAGGGGTAGAAGCTGATCCCATGAACCCCTAAAGTCAATGACACAAGCGCGCAACATGTCCTCCAATATCTGAATAGTGCGCTCGGACTGCCCATCCGTCCAAGGGTGAAAAGCTGTGCTCAACCCAACCTGAGTACCCAACTCTCGCTACACGGCTCTCCAAAACTGCAAAGTAAACTGAGTAGCTCTATCTGAAATGATGGAAACTAGGACACCATGCAGGCGAACAATCTCTCGGATATAAATCTCTCCTAACCGCTCTGAAGAATAGGTAGTACACACAGGAATGAAGTGCGCGGACTTGGTCAGCCGATCCACAATCACCCAAATAGCATCGAACTTCTTCAAAGTCTGTGGGAGTCCAACTACAAAATTCATGGTGATCCGCTCCCACTTCCACTCTAGAATATCCATCTGCTGAAGCAAGCCACCCGGCCTCTAATGCTCGTATTTCACCTGCTGACAATTGAGGCACCGAGCTACAAATCCCACTATATCTTTCTTCATTCTCCTCCACCAGTAGTGCTGTCTCAAATCCTGGTACATCTTCGCGGCACCCGGATGGATGGAATACCGCGAGCTATGGGCCTCCTCCAGAATCAACTCTCGAAGTCCATCTACATTGGGCATACATATCCGGCCATACATCCTCAATACCCCATCATCACCAATAGTCACATCTCTGGCATCCTCTCTGAACTCTGTCCTTGAGGACAAGCAAATGAGGATCATCATACTGGCGCTCTCTGATGCGATTGAACAAGGAAGACCGAGAAACCACACAAGCTAAGATCTGACTGGGTTCCGAAATATCCAACCTCACAAACCAATTGGCTAAGGCCTGAACATCAACTGTAAGAGGTCTCTCCCCAACAGGAATATACGCCAAACTGCCCATACTCACCGCCTTCCTACTCAAGGCATCAGCCACTACATTGGCCTTCCCCGGAAGGTACAAGATAGTGATATCATAATCCTTTAGCAGCTCCAACCATCTCCGCTGCCTCAAATTGAGATCCTTCTGCTTGAACAAGTGTTGGAGGCTACGATGATCAGTAAACACCTCACAAGACACACCATAGAGATAATGCCTCCAAATCTTCAACGCATGAACAATGGCAGCAAACTCCAAATCATGAACAGGGTAGTTCTTCTCATGAGGCTTCAACTGACGAGAAGCATATGTAATCACTCTACCCTCCTACATGAACACACATCCAATACCAACTCTAGAAGCATCACAATACACTGTACATAAACCTGAAGCTGATGGCAAAACTAACACTGGAGTTGTGGTCAAGGTAGCCTTGAGCTTTTAGAAGCTCGCCTCACACTCATCCGACCACATGAAAGGTGCACCCTTTTGAGTCAACTTGGTCAAGGGTGATGCAATAGATGAAAATCCCTGAACGAACCGACGGTAATAACCCACCAAACCAAGAAAGCGGTGAATCTCTATGGCTGAGGATGGTTTGGGCCAACTCTGAACCGCCTCTATCTTCTTCGGATCAACCTGAATACCCTCACTGGAGACCACGTGCCCAAAGAAAGCCACTGAACTGAGCCAAAACTTGCACTTGGAGAACTTTGCATAAAGCTTCTCCTCCCCCAACCGCTGCAATATAACTCTCAAATGCTCGGCATGCTCCTCCTGACTACGCGAGTATACCACAATATCATTAATGAATACAATAACAAACGAGTCGAGATAAGGCCAAAACATGTTGTTCATCAGATGCATGAACGTTGCTGGGGCATTGGTCAGCCCAAAAGACATCACAAGGAACTCATAATGACCATATCGGGTCTTGAAAGCTGTCTTAAGAATATCTGAGTCCCTGATCTTCAACTGGTGATACCCTGACCGGAGATCAATCTTGGAGAACACCCTCGCTCCCTGAAGCTGGTCAAATAAATCATCAATACAAGGCAAAGGATACTTGTTCTTGATTGTAACTTTGTACAACTGCCTGTAATCAATGCACATCCTCATCGTGCCATCCTTCCTCTTCACAAATAGAACAAGCGCACCCCAAGACGACACACTAGGCCGAATAAACCCCTTATCAAGGAGTTCCTGAAGATGTTCCTTCAACTCTATCGATGCCATACGATACGGTAGAATAGAAATGGGCTGAGTGCCCGACACCAAATCAATACAAAAATCAATATCCCTTTCTGGGGGCATGCCCGACAGGTCTGTAGGAAACACATCTAGAAAATCCCTCACTATCGGGACTAAATCAATACTAGGAGCCTCTGCACTAACATCCCTCACAAAGGCTAAGTAAGAGAGATAACCCTTCCCAACCATCCGTTGGGCCTTCATAAATGAAATCACCTTACTGGGAACAAAATCAGTCGAACCTCGCCACTCAATCCATGGAACACCCGGCATTTCACTGTCTTAGCATGACAGTCCAAAATGGCATGGCACGGAGGTAGCCAATCCATGCCTAATATCACATCGAAATCCACCATACAAAGCAATAGAAGGTCCACTCGGGTCTCCAACCCCCAATAGTCACCACACACGACTGATATATGCGGTCCACAACAATAGTATCGCCCACCAGAATAGATACACGAACAGATGAAACGAGAGACTCACGGGGCGAATCCAAATAATGAGCAAAATATGTTGACACATATGAAAAAGTGGAATCGGGATCAAATAACACAAAGGCATCTCTGTGGCAAATTGAGACAATACCTATAATCACGTCATCTGAAGCAATAGTATCTGGTCTAGCTAAGAGTGCATAGAAACGGGCCTGACCACCACCTGATCTACCTTCCCCTCTGGGGCGACCCCTAGCTGACTGACCCCCACCCCTAGCTGCGGGCGGGTGGTGAAGAACCGGAGCTAAAGTCGAGGGATGACCCCTCTGCTGAGATGGACCCCCAAGAAGACGAAGACACTGTCTCCTCATATGCCTAAACTCTCCACACTCATAATGACTCCCTAGTGCAGGGGACGGGGACTGAAGGGAACCCCTAGCACTGGGATGACTAGTAGAAGGACCTGGCATAGAAGAGCCCTGAACTGATAGAGCACGGGACGAACTCTGCCCTGGAAGGGCACTAAGTGATGAATGGCCCTGATGAGAACTGTGAGAACCATGGCTCGATAATGCCCGACGATGAACTGGGCGAGCTGACTGAGCATGCCTAAAAGGACGACCTCTACCGTTCTGAAATTGACCTCTTGAAGGAACTCTACCAAAGATACCAGATCCCCGAGCCCTCTTGGCCTCCCTCTCATCTCGCTCCTGGCGATAAACTGACTCAATCTCTCGGGCAATATCGACAACCTTCTCAAAAGTAGCACCTGACACCCTCTCTCTGGTCATGAGAATTCGAAGCTGATATGTGAGGCCATCCACGAACCTCGTGATCCTCTCTCTATCCGTAGGAACCAACCAAGTAGCATGACGAGCTAGCTCTGAAAACCTCATATCATACTGCGTCACAGTCATATCATCCTGACGTAACTGCTCGAACTGCCTGCGCAGCTCTTCCCTGGGAGACTGTGACATGTACTTCTCCAAAAACAGAGCGGAGAACTGCTGCCAGGTAAGGGGCGTTGCACCAACAGGCCTACGCCTCTCATAGGCCTCCCACCAAGTGAAGACAGCTCCAGAAAACTGAAAAGTAGTAAATGCGACCCCACTGGTCTCCTGAATACTCGTTGTACGAAGAATCCTCTAACACTTGTCCAAGAAACCCTGGGCATTCTTGCCCTCTACAGCATTGAAAATCGGAGGCTGAAGTCTACCAAACCTCTCCAATCGACGGTGCTCGTTTTCAAACATAACTGGTACTACAAAATCCTGAGCAAGTGCAACCGGCTGGACTGGCGGTGCCTCCGGTGTCTGCAATCCCTGAACAACCTGCTCGGGTGTGTTGGCGGCGGAAGTCTGAGTGCCTCTAGCGGCTGTGGTAGAAACTGCGACCGCCTGAGCAAGACTAGTGCACACGGTCAAGATCTGAGCCAAGGTCTCCTAACGACCCAAAATAAAAATAGGAACAGTCGGTGCCTGAGCTGGTCCTGCTGGAGCATACACAACTGGGACCTGATCGTGAACTGGGGCGACTGGTGGATCTGCAGGTGCTGCCCTAGCTGCTGTGCGGGCTACACCCGTGCCACTACCACGGCCTCGACCGCGACCTCGGCCTCTAGTGGCCCCAACTGGTGGTACTGGTGGCCGTCCGTCCTGTCCGATAGCACGTGTCCTCACCATCCGTGAGAGAATAGAATAGCAAAAGATTAGTACTAGAATCAACGGATTCGCACGACAGGGATTTCAGGAATGTGAAGTTTTTCCTAAAGGTTCTACATCCCCTCGAAGATAAGTACGGATGTCTCCGTACCTATCCGCAAGACTCTACTAAACCGGCTCACGACTGATGAGACCTATGTAACCTAGGCTCTGATACCAACTTATCACGACCCCTAACCACCCCGATCGTGATGGCGCCTATCGCAGTACTAGGCCAACCGATTCGACATTTATAACATAAAAGGACTTTTCTTAATTCATTTACTAATAAGATATTATCACAAATATTTCATTTAAACATTTCAAAATAAGCGGAAACAAATATGCAAAACATCAAACACTGCCCGATCTCGATGTCACTAGTCATGAGCCACTAAAATATAATCTGATACTGACTACTCAGTACAAGCTGAGTCTGATAAAAACAAATACTAAAAGATAGGAAGGAGAAAGTCGGGGTTGCGGACGCCATGCAACTACCTTTCTAACTCCGAAAATGCTCTGAGAGAAGAAACACCTCTCACTCGGATGCTCTAGCACCTTGATCTGCACACAAGGTGCAGGAGTAACGTGAGTACGCCAATTCAGTAAGTAACAATTATAAATAAAGGCTAAGTGCAATGACGATCATTTAAAATCATATACATATCATGACATAAAAACCTCTGTGGGAATAACAGGATCAAATCAGTAATTAAATTCTGAACATCTAGTAAAAACTCCCGTTTCAATGAAAAACGTTAAAAAATTTGCTCAACATTTTCAATAGAGGCTCAGTATAAAGAAGAGTGACATCAGTATTTTCATAAAACAAGCCCCTCGGGCAAAGCATCACTCATATATATAGCCCTTCGGGCAAGTCTCTTAGTCAATCGTGACTCATCTATCATCAATCAGCTCTCACACTCAGCACTCACGCTCATTAGATATCTTATAATAACCGTTGCGGCGTGCATCCCGATCCATAAATATATAGTCGATTGCGCTCACTGGGGGTGTGCAGACTCCGGAGGGGCTCGTACATCCCAAGCTATATCGTTGCAGCGTGCAGCCCGATCCAACATATTGTTGTGACGTGCAACCCGATCCATATATATATAATAATAATGTTGCGGCGTGCAACCCGATCCATAACTATCCTCACAATCCGACCCTCGGCCTTACTCACTCATCAGCCTCACAAGCCACTCGGGCATCTCAGTACAAACTCAGGGAACTCAGCCCAAAACACTTTCATAAATATTAAAATAGAGTGATAAACAAGATTAAACAGTAAACAGGTATAAACCATGACTGAGGATAAAGCTTTCTATCAAAACAATGTGATGATAATTGTAAAATACCCCTAAGGGTCCAAACGGTATGGCACAAGGCCCCAAACATGGCCTTCAACCCAAGTTAACAGAATTAGTTCTAAAACACATAGATATCATATAGAGTTGATCAAAATATGCCACTCAACAGTTGCCATGGGACGGACCAAGTCAAAATCCCTATGGGTGCACGCCCACACGCCCGTCACCTAGCATGTGCATTACCACATTTATCAAAATAGTACGAAATTCTGGGGTTCCATACCCTCAGGTCTAGATTTACAATGGTTACTTACCTCGAATCGGATGAAAATCTACTCCGCAATGCCCTTGCCTCTCGACTCGGCCTCAAATCATCCCGAATCTATCCAAAATCAGAATCATAACATCAATACATGCCAAAGGAACAAATCCCACGCGAAAATTATAAAATTAAATCGAAATTCCTGAAATTGGCCAAACCCGACCCCTGGGACCATGTCTCGGAATCCGATAAAAATTACATCACTAGAATCCTTATCCTCTCACGAGTCTATACATACCAAGATCATCAAAATGGCCCCTCAAATCCCCAATTGAACTCTCCAATTTCAAGCCCTAATCTCCCAATTTCTTCCCTAATTTTCCCACAAAAATAATGATTAAACAATGGAAATATTGCCATAAACACAAGATACAAGGTCCAAGTAGCTTACCTCACTAAAAACACTTAATTCCCCCTTGAAATCACAGCCCCCAAGCTCCAACTCGTCCAAAAATGGTGAAGAAAATGGCTGAAATTCGCGAAGTGAGGCTTTTATAGTTTCTGCCCAGCGATTTTTGCATCTGCGGTCTCCAAGTCACTTCTACAACGCGGCACCTGCGGAAAAGCCATCGTAGATGCAGTGTCACTTAACTCTTAAAATTCCGCTTCTGCGGTCAACACACGCATCATCTGCGGTCTCGCAGGTGCGGTCCTTTGTGCGCACCTGCGGTCTCGCCTCAACTTCCAATCCTCCGCATCTGCGGCCTTGCTCACGCACTTGCAGCATCGCACCTGCGGTCCCCAATCCGCAGGAGCGGATATGACAGAAGCAGCAGTTCAACTGCTCAAAACCAAGTCCAATCTTTCCGTTAACCATCCGAATCCATCCCGAGGCCCTCGGGACCTCAACCAAACATACCCACAAGTCACATATCACCATCCAAACTTATTCCAACCTTCGGAACCCTCAAAACAACATCAAATCATCCTTGGATTCAAGCCTAAGGATTTCCAACATCAAATCATCCTGGGACTATTGACCCTGAAACTAACCCTGACGGCCTGAGTGACCACTCTGAAAACTCTAGAGTGGAGGTGCACTGATAGGATGGTGGTGCACTATAGGGTAACTGATCTAAATACTGTATATGAGAACCACAGCCATCTGAAGCACCATGAGAAGCCTAAAGTGCTGAATGGAACGGTCTGGGAGGATGGCCCCTACCAAAAGAATCCCTGCATCCAGACGAGGAACCACTGAATCTGCCCGAATGACGAGGCCTCTAGTCAGACCCCTGACCACTCCCCTGTGATAGAACCATCTCAACTCACTTGGCCACATTGGCCGCATCCTGAAAAGAAATCTCGCTCCCTGTCTCCTTAGCCATCTGCAATCGAATAGGTTGAGCGACTCCCTCAATGAACCTCCTCACTCTCTCTCTCTCAGTGGGAAGTATAAGAAGAGCATGACGGGCCAAGTCGATAAATTTGGTCTCGTACTGAGTGACAGTCATAGAACCCTGCTGGAGATGATCAAACTGCCTCTGATAGTCCTCCCTCTAAGTGATAGGAAGAAACTTCTCCAGAAATAGCTGAGAGAACTGATCCCAAGTCAAAGCCGGTGACCCAGCTGGTCTAGCCAAACAGTAATCCCTCCACCAAGTCTTGGCGGAACCTGACAGATGGAAAGCAGCAAAGTCGACCCCATTGATCTCCACTATCCCCATGTTCCGTAGAACCTCGTGACAGATGTCTAAATAATCCTGGGGATCCTCTGAAGATGTACCGCCATATGTGGTAGTAAAAAGATTGGTGAACCTGTCCAACCTCCACAAAGCCTCCGAAGACGTAGTTGATCAATCACCGGTCTGTGTTGCTGCTTAGCTGAAGAAGCGGTACGTGACCTTGCCATCCGCGAAAGAACAAGAGTAGAGGGTTCAATTTAGCATTGAGAGAACAAAATCGCTCAATAGAGAAGAATAGAAGTGAAATTGTTCCTAAACTCTGTAGCCTCTGGGATAAGCACAGATGTCTCCGTACCGATCCCTCAGACTCTACCTAGCTTGTTCGTGAATTGTGAGACCTAGGCAACCTAGTGCTCTGATACCAACTTGTCACGACCCAGATTTCCCACCGTCAGGATTATGATGGCGCCTACTCGTGAAAGCTAGGCAAGCCAACTACTATGATTTCAACACATTATCAATTAACCCAAACAGAGATAAACAGTAACTAAAGCTAAACAGATACAAAGTGCGGAAGTGTTATAGCAATTAAAAATAATCCAATACAACTCGACCCCAATGATCTGGTGTAACAAGTTCACGAACATCTATGAATTTCTACAAACACTGGTTTAGAAAGAAAAGTACAACTGTTCTCGAAATGAAAAAAGACAGTATATCTAAAATATAAGGAAAGGGGGCTCCGGAGTTTGCGAATGCCGGCAGATCTACCTCGGGCATCCTATGGACTGAAGGCAGCAACCCAATCTACTCAGGAGGTCCAGCATTGAAATCTACACGGAAAGTGCAGAGTGCAGTATCAGTACAACCGGCCCCATGTACTGGTAAGTGTCGAGCCTAACCTCGGCGAAGTAGTGACGAGGCTAGGACACGACAACCATATAAACCTGTGCAGTTAAATCACATACGAGCAGAACAATAATAACAGGAAATGACAGATAATCATGGAAAGAGGAACATGCTGCGGGGAAATATTCTAACATTAAATCAGTAAAGAAGCATAATGAACATCATATATGTATCAACCAGAATAATGAAACAGTAACACGTGCAAGGCATCACCCTTCGTGCTTTTACTCTCGTTCTCACCATATGAATCAATAGAAATGGCACGGCATCACCCTTCGTGCTTTAACTCTTAAAATCATGGCACGGCATCACCCTTCGTGCATTATCTCTCACAATATCGCCACGGCATCACTCTTCGTGCATTAACTCTCATAATCATGGCACGGCATCACCCTTCGTGCATTATCTCTCATAATATTGGCGCGGCATCAACCTTAGTGCATTATCTCTCACAATATCGGCACAGCATCACCCTTCGTGCATTATGTCTCACTCACAATATCATGCACGGCATCACACTTCGTGCTTTACACTCTTCCTCACCCAAACAATAGAAACAATACGTCCCGGCGAGGGAATCAACAATAGAAACAATAACATCCCGGCAAGGGAATCAATAATAGAAACAATAGCATCCTGGCAAGGGAATCAATTATAACCAATATCGTTTCAACAGTTACTTCACAAAATAATCCTCAACTTGAGCCAATACTCAACAATAATCAATTACCAAGAAACTATCATAAGTCTTGTTCAATATTGTTATTCCTCAATCTAGGCATAGACAGTACATAATAGAGTCACAACAATCATGGTATAAGACTCACAGGCATGCTTGACACCAACGTATAGATACTCGTCACCACACCTATACGCCGTACTCAACACTAACACGTAGCAATAAGACCACAACTCCTATTCCCTCAAGCTAAGGTTAGACCAAACACTTACCTCAATTCCACGGACAAAAATCAAGCCTCAATTACCGCTTTACCTCTCGGTTCCACTTCCAATCCGCTTGTATCTTGTCATAATTTACTTAATAACATCAATAAATGCTAAATAAACCAATTCTAATGCATGAATATATATTTCCCAATGTTTTCCCCAAAATGTCAAAACCCGACCCCGGGCGCGCTTAGTCAAAACTCGAAGTTCGAACCAAAACCCAATTACCCATTCACCCACAAACTCAAATATACAATTAGTTTTGAAATGCGACCTCAATTTGAGGTCCAAATACCCAAAATTCGAAAATCCTAATTTCTACCCAAGAACACCCAATTTCCCATGAAAAACCATAGATTTTGAAGTGAAAATCTTGTAAAAAGATGAATTAGATTGAAGAAGATGAGTTAGAAATCACTTACCTATGATTTGGAGAAGTTTGAGTCTTTGTTAAATCGCCTAAGGATGTTTAGGGTTTGAGAGAAGTGAAAAATGATGAAAAATCTCGTCTGAAATCTCACTTAACAGGTGCAGTTATCGCAAAATCGACCAGAGGTTCGCAATTGCAAACCCTATGGATTTATGCTCCCTTCGCATTTGCGACAAAAATGTCGCATTTGCGACAACTGTGACCTTCGCATTTGCGGCCAGAGTGTCGCATTTACGAGGATGGCCTGCCCAGGCCTGGTTCGCATTTGCGACACTATTGTCGCATTTCTTAGGCCTGCTCACTTCGCAATTGTGAAGCCTGATCTCGCAATTGCGAGATCAGAGGCCTGTGCAAAAATACCTGATGCATCAGCTGAGTTTTTCATAAGTTCTAATCACTCCGTGGCCCATCCAATCATCAAATCATCAAAATAACATCTCAAACAACAAATTTAACACGAAAACTCATGATTTTCTTAAGATAGTTCAAAATTTCTATTTTCTCAACCAAGGGTCTGAATTACATCAAATCTCTTTCGTTTTTCACCAAATTTCATGGATATGACATAAGTATTATATTAAACCTGTACCGGGCTCCGGAACCAAAATACGGGCCCGATACCAACGAGATCACACACTATTCCATTCCTATAAATCCTTATATTTTCCAGCAAATAATTTTCTTCAAAAATTTATTCCTTGGGATATGGTCTTGGAATTTGATTCCGGGCATACGCCCAAGTCCCATATTTTACTACGGACCCTACGGGACCGTCAAATCACGGGTCTGGGTCCGTTTAATAGATTGACCGAAGTCAACTTTAATCAATTTAAAAGGCAAAATTCAACATTTTTCTTACATTTCACATAAAGGCTTTCCGGAAACATGCCTGGACTGCACACGCAAATCGAGGAGAAGGGAAATGAGGTTTTCAAGGCCTCGGAACACGGATTCGGGTTCTAAAACAAAAGATGACCTCTTGGGTCATCACACATGAATACAATGTCGGTTTACAAAAATAATCTTATAATATTAAGTATATTAACTCATAATAAAAGGACATAACCGGAATCCTAGATATGAGCCTTATAATCCTATCAGTTTTAGGACATAATAGTACACGTTAGGAATTGTACGTGATTACTTTTAGGAATCCTATTAATATAACTACTTTCGGGCTGTCTAATTCATATAAAATTGAACAAGTAAATATCTTTAGTCATGTAATCCTATTACTTTTAGGATATACTTCTTAAAAATTCTTATTACTAATTTAATTTGAAAACGTATTATAATGTCCTATTACTAATTTAATTTGAGAATGTATTATATTGTCCAAATCTATATAGAAAAAGGAGAGCCTATATCATTATAAAAGCATAAATACAATATTAAGATACCAAAATAGCCCTAAGATATTAAACGGAAGAACTTACAAGGAAAGGACATAACTGCAACAACCTATTTTTTGGACTACAATACCTTCTATACTAATTTTTAATATTTAATATTTTAAAATAAATAATTTTGTCTATTATATTCTTACTAAAAATATGTAGGAAGGTTTAGTAAAATCAATTTCATGAATCCTCCGTATTGGCAATACATTACCACTCCATAATCTCCAATACCAAAAAAAAAAAAGTAATATTAAATGGACTATATAAAGAGTTGAAATTGAGGAACAACTAAGAAAATATTTAAGAATATAAATGTATGAGAAAAAGAAAAAAAAATGGTTGATAAGAGTCAATACTACTAATGATGCTACAAGCATAAAGATTTAAAAGTGAAATGCCGTATCAATCTTTTACTCTTTGAAAATAAAATTTATGGTGGACAAAATTATAATTAAGATTAAATATTAAAAACAAGAGATGAACTAATATTAAGTTCTGAGTCAACATAGAATAAATTATTTTTTATGTTAAAACCAAATAATTAAATTTTTTAATTAATTATTTAGCAAGAGAATCCAATTCAATTATATTTTAAATTCATCATATGAGTAAAATTATTTTTCAAGCTAAAAAATAAATCTCAGGGTACAAAAATTTATTCCATAAAAAGAGCGTTAGAACACAAAGTAAAAAGGTTAGTATATTATTAAGAATCAAAATGCTATACAAGTGTTTGAGGAAGTACAATCAAAACTAAATCCTAATACTCTCCCTTCTCACTAAGAAAACTACTACCTCTAGCAATCTTCAAACAATTCCTGATAGTATCACTATGCAACTTCATAACTCCCCTCATCAAATCCCTCCAAAACCACCGGATATTGTTACAACACGATCTACTATAGCGCCAGACCTTTCTATCCCGTGTTTTAAATAAAAACTAATGGATGGAATGCATGAAGATCAAATCCACATGATCATTGATCCTAACCCTGAAGGAAAATATGTACTACATAATGAAGTGAATGGAGACCATCCCAATCAACTAGATCAGGATCAAATGCAAGGGGTTCAATTATCTCCGGAGGATTTTCAAAGAATATACCACCCATGGAGATTTTCAACCATAATCAAGCTTCAAGGGGAAAAAATCCAACACCATATTCTTAAAAGGAAAATTCAAGATTTGTGGGAAATAAAAGAAAATTTCCCTTTGATCGATCTAGGATCTGACTTCTATACTACAAAGTTCAATAATGAGGATAGTATGCTTAAAGCACTTCATAATGGCCCTTGGTTTATTTTGATCATTTTCTTTCAGTCCAAAAATGGGTTCCAAACTTCATTGCTTCGGAGGCTAAAATATCAAATACAACCATTTAGATTCGACTACCACAATTAACCAACTAAATTCTATGATGGTCTTATTTCAAAAAAAGTGGGAAACAAAATTGGTAAATTATTAAAGATTGATGCATGTACTTCCTCCACACTTAGAGGAAGATATGCTAGGCTTTGCACTCTGGAAGAGCCAGTCCCCCCCTTACGTTTTCATTGGCCAACACAAGCAGGAAATCCACTATGAGGGAGTTAATTTTTTATGCAAGAAGTGTGGCAGACTAGGGCATCCAATGGCCAATTGCCAATACAAAATATGAAGGACCCCTCCTGCAAATTCCCAGGAAGTTCAAGCCAGCAACCAATCCAAAGAATTGGTTAGACCTCAAGACAAAATGGAAGATTTCATACTCCTGCCCAAAGAAAGCAACTGGAAAACAGTTGTGTTCCCCAAGAAGAAGAAAGCCAACCATAATACAAGGTGATACTCCCCAACTTTGGTAAGTCTCACGACCCAATCACCCCCCCCCCTCCAGGTAAGTCTCCATCTCTCTTATTAAATGAGTAATCATCGGGTAAATATCTTGATAATGGTAACTCCACTACCACTGCTTCTCCTAAAGTTCATGGAAAAAATCAGCTAGCTAAGATGTACATTGCTACTGGTAACATGTTTGATGCCTTGATTCCTCCACCAAAGCTTGACAATTAGATAAAACTAATATTGATATTAATGAACCAATCTGCATGGCAAATGACGTGGAAGAAAACCAACTTATGATTGTACAAATGGCTAATAAAAAACTCAACCAATTAAATGACATGCAAATCAATAATTCCCTACCTAAGGGTAATGAAACCCTAAGCAACCCTATCAGCGTGCTTAATAACCCCCCCCCCCCCAAATACACGCCATCTTCCAAATGACCCTCTAATCACCCCTAATGACAACAATTCACCTTGCAAGGGAGATAAACCTTGCCTTCTAAACAACTTACACGTGTCCATTCAACTCTTGGATAACACACAAATGGCTAAAGCAGCCAAGCACGTCTCATTTACACAATCTAGCCAAAATCTTTCAAATCCCACTCCTTCAAGCAATATCAAAGATATGCAAATAGACCCTACTATAATTAACCTCTCTACTCCATCGGTGAGCTCAATACCAGTAGAGGGAAATCCGACACACTCCTACAATATAATCCATCAACTCTCACTTAAAAATTCCAAGGATCCCATTCTCACAAAGAAGAAGGTTCCGACTAGTCCAAATAGTGAGACATCAATGTGCTCTAAACATGTCGAATTCACCTCTTCCCCCAAACAATCAAGCAAACAACCAAGTATTCTTCATTCAACCCCCACTACCCCAAGATCATCAACCCCTCTCATGGGTGGAACAAGCTCTAATGGGCGATGCAATAACATTTAACATGGTACTGGACGGCCAAGAGACATGATTGTCCTCCAGAACTCACACTTCCTAGCCCAATTAGTGTCAGAGAGAATGCACATGTGTTGGCCCAAGTAAAGGTTAGTTTTGAAGACTGACAAAGGAACTCAGGATGAACCAGGTCCATCCGTCAGGTGCACAAAAACGGTCAGATTCGAGCATGTGGGTTGCACGTGAAGGAGATAAGCTTAACTTGGTGTATTTGATATCTCCTGATCGAAAAGGTTGCATAATTGATAAGGAGAAGGAGTCCTTACTCAAAGAGCACTATCCAAGATAGGGAAGGAGTTAGAAGTTGAAATCAACTAGAACTCTTCCACCAAGGAAGAGTTGCATCAGAACTCTAGTTATTTCTTCATCTACTAACTCTATAAATTGCAGGATGTTCTCACATTAAAGTGTTGCACAAAAACGCAGAAGTTAAACGTGAATTGGGAGCAAAATAGCAAGGCTTTTTGCAAGCAGTTCGCGTGTGATTCAAGTGTGCAAACCCGAAGCTACATGAACCAGATTGAAGAACCAGCTCCATAAAGAGTTTTATGTATCTTTCTTTATTTCTAGTTCAATTGTAGTAGGTGTTTTTATATTGTACCTTTCAGCTTTATCTAGAAGCTATTATAATAGGTATTTTGAGTATTCAAGTTAGAGTTAACTTGAAGTTGTCACAGCAGTTAGAGGCTGGTTGCTACAACGGGATTAGAGTTAATCCTTAGGTTTACAAAGAGTTTTGTAAATGCTGTTTTGGTTCAGTGATTTTAGTGGAAGTTTGGGAAAATCCTACTGAGTAGTAGGTCGTGGTTTTTTCACCTTTTGATCCAGGTGTTTTCCACGTAAAAATCTCTGTGTTCTTTATTTTATGTATTTATTATTCCGCAAACAGCAGTAGTTAGTACATCTAGAAGAACCAGGTTCTTCTAGAGCGAAAATTGGGTACCACACAAATCACCCTCCCCCCCCTCTTGTGTGGTATTGACGTTTAAAACATCAACATGGCAATGAACAACTACCTCAACAATGTGTGGATGAACAACATCCTTCATCTTCTTGCTCCTTCGATGAACTTAAGTCAAGCTCAAGCCATGAGGAATCAATGGAGCTTACCACCCCATTTCAATCCTATCCAGAATCACAATGTCTAAGTGGAACTTCCCTTCTTTCCTCCAGGGGAATCGCAAACATGAACCCCATCTTCATACCCTGGTCCCTCCCAGTGGACAATGCACAAACTCATCCAAACCCCAAAATGCAAGTACCTCCCCATGCAAATCCAGCTCAATAAGAAAATCCACCAAATACCCCACTACAAATGCCACAACCTGCTCCACCACCAGTACCTCACCCAGCTCCACTTGCTCAGCCCCCTCCCAATGCACCAGAACCAGAAATTATTCATATGGAGGAGGAAGAGGAGGTAAATCTACTGGGGTCCGGACCAATCCTAGAATTTTCAAGTCTCAACAAGGTAAAAGTATTTCTTTTCAGGGACCTACTAGAGAAGTGATATGTGCTCAGTTTCCCTCCAGCACTTTACAAGTGCTCAATGGATGTGAGGCCCTCTCAGGATCCTACGGTAGGAAACCTTGCAATGATTCTAGTACCCTCACTAAGGAGGAACCCAGTGTTGCAAGCTCCAATGGAAAATGGGCCAACAAACAACCATGCAATGATGTTTAGGCCTACAAATATGATAATATGGAACATCCGTGAGGGATACAATGCAAATTTCGGGGTTAATTTTAGAGAAATGATAGATACTCATAGGCCATGCATGGTTACACCGTTAGAGACGAGAATGGAGAATCACATCTCCCTTCTTAGTGACTTTGCCTTCTCTGAGATGATTGAAGTACCAAGTGATGGTCAGTCTGGAGGCATGGTTATTCTCTGGGACTCTAGTGTTGTTAAGGTTCACAACATTGTTAGGAAAAATCAGGAGATTCATGCAACTATTGAGGTAATCCCATCTCAATCCTCTTGGCTTTTTTCTTCCATATATACTAGCACTAAAACTGACAAAAGGAGAGAATGAATTATGGAATAATACAGAAAATATTAGTACTGGTTATAAGGGTCCATGATTATTAGGAGGGGACTTTAATGATGTCCTTAGTACAACTGATAAGCTGGGGGGTAATCCTATTAATCGTAGGCGTAGCAATTCTATTTGGAACAGTATTGACAATTGTCACTTACAAGACCTTGGTTATAAAGGATCAAAGTATACTTGGTCTAATCATAGGAAGAAATCTAAGGGTTTAATTATGGAGAGACTAGATAGAATTTTTGTTAACAAGGATTAGTTATCCCTATAACCTAAGGCTGTGGTAATACACCTTCCCAAAACCCACTCTGATCATAATCCTTTGTTACTAAGTCTCTCCCCAAAAAATGTGAATCATTTTAATAAGCCTTTCCGTTTAGAAACAATCTGGTGTAGACATCCAGACTTCATCAATTTGGTGAAGCACTGTTGGACTAGTAATAACCTTATTAGTGCCCAAAAAACCTTTAGAGATAGGGTTATCATTTGGAAAAATGAAACTTTTGGGGACATTTTCAAAAAGAAAAGAAGGATTCTTGCTAGGCTAAGTGGTATCCATTCCTCTCCCAATTACCATGCTAGCTATTTCTTGCAAGATCTAGAGTCAAAATTACAGCATGATTATAACTCTATTTTAAAAATGGAACATGATTTCTGGAAACTACGGTCTATAATAAATTAGCTCAACGAGGGTGAGGCTAATACAAAGTTCTTTCATATCATGGCCTCAAATCGTAAACGTTGTAATGCTATTATGTACTTCACAAATATTAGCGGAGATTGGATCTCGGATCCAAAGCAAATTCTAGACCATGCCCTATCATTCTTTCAGGATGTTTTTATGACATCTAAAATTTCCTCCCCAAACAACATTAATATAGGTGATGCCTCCCTTCTTAAGAAAGTGGACCTAAGTAGTCTTGATAGTCCTCTAAACAATTCGGAAATCACTAAAGCTTTATTTTCTTTTAAACCCTTTAAGGCTCCGAGCCCAGATGGCATCCATCCTTTTTTTTATCAGAAGTATTGGCATATCAGTGGTAACTCTGCTATAAGTTTCTGTCATAGGGTCATTGAATCCCAATCACTACCAAATGTTATCAATGATACATTTGTTTGTCTGATTCCTAAGTTCCCTAATGCAAATAACCTCAAAAAATTTTGACCTATTGGTCCTTGCAATAGCTTCTACAAGATAATCACTAAAATCATTGCTAATAGGATAAAACCCTTTCTTCCTTATCTTATTAGTCCCATGTAATCTAGCTTTATCACGAATAGAATAGCCTGCGACAATGCCAATATCATCCAAGAAATCATGAATAATCTCCGTAGAACAAGACAATCCAACTTTGATATGATCATCAAATTGGATTTGGAAAAGGTCTTTGATCGATTGGAATGGTCTTTTGTCCATAAGACTCTTAAGTATTTCCAATTTCCCCCTAAATTATCTCGTCTAATTATGTATTGCATTTGTACCAGCTCTATGGGTATCATAGTAAACGGTGCTAGAACAAATTTCTTCCAGCCTAGTCGAGGTATTCGTCAAGGTGATCCCATATCTCCATATATTTTCATCCTTAGCCTTGAACTCCTATCTCGACTAATAAACCACCAAGTAGACACATTACGATGGGACCCAATCTATTTTAAGCATAAAGACCCCTCCTTTTCCCATATCTTCTTTGCTGATGATATTACTCTAATGGGAAAAGCTAACAAAAAGACTAGTCATTGCATAAAATCATGCATGAATTTTTTTTGTGATGAATCTGGACTAGCCATTAATAAATCCAAATCAAGGATTGTTCTTCCTAAGAATTGCCTCCAAGATTTGAAACTATTTCTAACCAACCTTTTTGATATTAAATCCACTAATGAATTTGGTAAGTACCTTGGCTTCCCAATCCTAAATCACTCCCCTACCACCAAGGACTTCCAATTCATTATATATAAGATGCAATCCAAGGTATCCCACTGGAAATGCTCCTTCCTAAATATGGCAGGAAGAATTACTCTAGCTTCAAGTACTTTATGTGCAATTCCTACTCATTCTATGCAATACACCCTTCTGTCCCCTAAAGTCTTAAAGAAAGGGATTTTATCTAGGGTTCCACCAGCACCACCAAAAAACTACACCTAATTAGTTGGCAAAATATCACAAAGGATAAAAATGAGGGTGGTTTGGGTATTCGTCTAGCCAAAGCTAAAAATCTAGTCCTTCTCTCAAGTCTTGCTTGGAGACTTTTAAAGAATATTACTTCTCCCTGGGGTCAAATTATGATGGCCAAATATGCCACAAGGTAAACTTTCAGTAGCACATCTTTCATCTGGAAAGCTATTTTGCAAGGATTGAAAGTGCGCAACAAGGGCATTCTTTGGCATACATGTCTTAACTCCAAGATTAATATTTGGCATGCCAATTGGATTTACAACTCGCAACCCCTTAGAAGCGTTATAGAAGGGCCTCTAAATAAGAGTGACAAAACCCTTTCTATTAAAGCCGTCATTCAAAACAATGAATGGAATAGTAGTGTTATCTTCTTTGAACTGCCCAATAAGATCCTTAACAATCTAAACATTACACCCGTCCCCAGCAAAGATTCCAATATTGATAAAATAAGCTGGCATCTCAACACAACTGGTATATTCTCCATCAAATCTTGCTATAAGCTCCTCTCTGAAAACAATACTACTTTCAAGCCAATTGAGTGGATTTGGAACCTTCATTGCCCTAAAAAATTAAAGTTTTTTCTATGGCAATGCATGCACAACCGTTTTCTTGTCGAGCCTACCCAGCCAAAATAGGTATCAATATTGATGCTACTTGTCCAATTTGCAAATCTGGGATAGAGGACATTCATCACATTTTTATTAAATGCACTATTTCTAATCATCTCTGGAAAAATATGGGTCTTCCATCTTTGGACATTAGAAATGACACAAATTGGCTTGTTATATTAAGGGATACTTTTATTAAAAACTGTAACCTCCATATACAGTGGACTACTCTATTCCCCTTCTCCATATGGGAATTATGGAAAAACAAAAACCATAACAATATTAACAATCTGGAAAAAAAATTAGAATTAAGGAATGTTATCCATGCATCATGGGAATTCACCTTCTTCACTGAAAGAAATCCCTTTGTGGTAAAAACTATCAACGTTGAAATCAGTTGGAACAAACCTACTAATGATATGATCAAGTTAAACTGTGATGGTGCTTTCTCCAGTAACTATAGAATGGTTGGTCTCGGTGGAGCATTTCGAAATAGCAAAGGAGATTGGATTATGGGTTACCATAAAAATAGCCAAGCAACTTCTCCTATCCATGCAGAGCTATTGGCCTTGCTAGAAGGATTGAAAATTGCAAAGGAAATGAACTTCCTCAATATGGAAATTGAAACTGATTGTACGGATGTTATCAAACTTATTTATGAGGATAGCACTAACTACTCTAATATTGTTTATGAATGCAGATGGTTAATGCACCAATTGAAGCTCCCACAACTGAAGCATAATTTCAGGGAAGGCAGTGTGGTGGCTCATCTACTGGCCAAGCAAGCTACCAAAATCCCACCATCATCTAAGTGTTTTTACCATGCCTGTCCACCTTTTTTTGTTGAACAAGAAGTGATCAAGAACAAGCATGGAGTTTGTAATAGTGTTAGGAGTATTTCCAAAAATGTTTGCAATTATTTGGCAACTATGGGTAACAGTAATGCCCTAAAAATATCTACCATGCCTATGTAGTGTCTATTATTATATATATATANTATATATATATATATATATATATATATATATATATATATATATATATATATATATATATATATATATATATATATATATATATATATATATATAAAATATACAAGTGTTGTGTTAAAAAAAACTAAATCCTAAACAAGAACAAACTTTCAAGACTATATTATAAAGAGTCGATTCTGCTATAACAAGATTATTCTTTGTAGATGCCTCTGGCGAAATCGAAATATTATTTTTATGTCATGCATTACTTGAAAATATCATATCAAGAGGCATCACATTGTTAGCAATAATAGCAAGTGGTGTAACAACAACGATTTTATTGTCAGACCACCCACTTTAGATTTGATATACCTTTTCAAACAACTTAACCAACCATCTCAAATATATCAAGGCAGAGCGATGATACTAAATTTATAAGGAAAGCAAAATTGATAGTATGGGATGAAGCACTTATGGCTAAGTATCAATCGATCGAAATAATTGTCCGGGGTTCTAGAGATATATTGGATATTAATGAACCCTCTGGTGGAAAATTAATGGTTTGGGAGGTGATTTATGTCAAGTACTACCAGTATTTCCAAAATCGACAAAAACAGAGATTGTAGAAGCTAGCTTGCCAAAGTTATACATCTGGCCTCAAATGAAAAAGATTCAACTGACTAGAAATATAAAGTAAGAACATATCCAATATTCAGTGTCTTCTTACTTCGTGTCGAAAACGAAGAAGAATCCAATAAAAGATGATTTGGTTCTTCCTAAACACTTGTTTATCAATGCCAATAGTAATAATAATAATGCATTTAATAAGAGAAATATTTTTATCATTAGATTAAAATGTAATTTGTACAAATCGCATGATAGAATTAAAAGATATCTTAACTAGCAGAAATGAATGTGTTGATCAACTAAATAAAAGGTTGATTGTAAAATTTTATAGTAAAAACAAAATATTTTTCTATTTTCGACTCACAAGAAAATGATACCAATAATTACTACCAAGAATAATACTTAAATACTTTAATACCAAATGGCCTTCTACTGTAACGACCCAACCAGTCGTTTTGAGCACTAGCGTGCCGTTCAGCAGTTTGAGGCCATGAACAGCTCCACCTCAGGTATTATGACTTGTACGCAGGGTCAGAATTGAAATTTGGGATGTCCGAGGGGGCGGATTTTTGGAAAACTTGTATTTAGGGTTGGGAAATTTCTTTAATAGTTGGAATATGAACTCTTGAGCTTGTATTGACTAGTTCTTACCATGTTTAACTAGTTTGGATTGTTAGGCTCCAAATTGAGGGTTTGGGCAAGTTCTTGATATTGGAAGTAAGCTTTGGTGCGAGGTAAGTCTCTTTTCTAACCTTGTAAGAGGGAATTGTCCTATGTGCTTCTATTTGTGGGGGCTACGTACGCACGAGGTGACGAGAGTCTGTACGTAGCTACTATTATGTTTACGTCCGGGTAGTCTAGGACCCAAAAGCATGCTATATTTGAAATATTTGTAATCTTGTTGACAATTTAAATTGCTTAGATCATGTCGAATTAGTAAATGGATTTTCTAAATGGTTTAGCCTCATTTTCTTAACTGTTAAAAGAGAAATTGCCATTTTCCTTGGATAATTGTTCCCTGGTGACTTCTTGATTGACTGTCTGTGTGTGTTTATTTTCGGAACGGGCCGAACGCCTCGGCATATTAAATAGATGCATTTATGGTTCGCGTCATTCGACCCTCTGGCAGTGCACAGTTAAATATTATTGGATCGGGCCGTACGACCTTGGCATGATATGCGCATACTTGTATTTCTTTCCTGAGATTTATACATGTTGATATTTGCCTTTCCTGGCCTGAGATAAATTGATAAAGATGATGAAATATAAACCTTTGAAATCCATTATTATTTGAGAAGTTGTTTACCTGCTTTCAGGATTTATGAGTTTATAATTGCTTTATAAATTCCATGATTCCCTCACATTTTCAAATTATTATTATTGGACCACTAGTAAGAGTCGAAGTCGACCTCTCGTATCTACTTCTTTGAGGTTAGACGGGATACTTACTGGGTACACGTCTTTTTCGTACTCATACTACACTTGCTGTGTATTTTGTTGCACAGGTTCATGTGTGGCTAGTGGCCTAGTTGGGCGCAGCGGCATGGTTGATACGGGAACTTAGGTGAGCTGCATCTTGCGAGACGATCCGCAGCCAGCAGAGTCTCCTTCAGAGTATTGTACTATATTTTCGTTTCTGTCCAGTTCGTATTTCGGATTGTTATTGTATTTTATTTCATTTTCTAGTAAATGCTCATGCACTTGTGACACCGGGTTCTAGGATGACTGTGGGACTATTCCGTATTTAAATTTGTTAAAGACTCAATTATTTTCTCGGTTAAGTTCATTATTTATTGTTTAATGTAAGGAAAAGAAATGATTTCAAAATTATTAAAACGAGAATTTAATTAAGTATTTATGGTTGGCTTGCCTGACTGCGGTGTCCGGCGTCATCACGACCCATAGTGGATTTTGGGTCATGACAATATGGTACAGAGCACTAGGTTCCCTTAGGTCTCACGAGTCATGAGCGAGTCTAGTAGAGTCTTGCGGATCGGTACAGAGACGTCTGTACTTATCTTCGAGAGGCTACAGGGCTGTTAGGAGTATCTCCCTTCTTGATTCCTCATCGTGCAAATTCATTCCTTTGAGGCTTATGCCCTTATTTCCTTCATACTCAATCTTAAGCGACGTGAAGCGCTTGTTATCAATTGAAAATTGAAGAATTGTAATGATACTACAGATAAGGTGCGGGATATTTCTCCCTGGGTAGTTGTTTGGGCTATTGTCGATGCCTTGCAGAAGGATATTCTGTTGTTTCTGCTCAGCAGATGTACTTCTGAGAGCTTTGAGGCTATTCACAGGTTGCTATGATGCTTATGAACGGTTATGGCGCGGTATTGATGTGATAATAGGATACTTGCCTATGCGTTGGGGCAGTGGATGACTTGAAGGGAGGTTTACTCAGTGCATGATTCAGAGAGTTGGTATTTCATTTCCGATGGAGGAAAAGCAGTTGGCTTATGAATGTCCAAATTTGGATTGATGGAGTAACGAGACTAATGTATTCAAGTGTGGTGGAATTTCCATCTGCGACGCGGTGTCGTCGTCCTCAATTGAATGTGTTAAGTTCGCTAGTGTTATGATCTTCTACGATTCGCCTTTGGGGCAGGATATCGTGAAATAATATTGGAGAAGCGACTGTCAGAGATCACGGTGTGCGGTGGTTCAGGGCTAAATCGGTATTTCTAGTGTTGATGGCTCGAGAAAGATTGCCTTCGGGGAGATTTGAAGTTAGTAACGATCTGTTGGTCCTAATGTTACAGAGATAGAGATTGAATTAAGGCAACAACTGGCAGCAAAGGATGAAGAAGGATATGTAGGAAGTGTCAGGCAGTGGTTAAATTTCCAGAAGGCCATGTGTAAGAAGCGGAGGTCGAACAATTGCTTAAAGAGGAGGGTTTGACCAAAGTGGGAGAATGGTAGAGTAGCATATAGATTCAGTGGCAGGATAACTACACCCTTCGGGAAAGCTTGGAATGATTTGGGAATTTTAGTGGACGATGATTAGGTCTATGGTCTTAATTGGGAATATTGGCTAATATGCAACGGGAGATTGGAGATGACGGAAAGGAGTGGCTTAATATGAAGAAGGACACAACATGACTTCGGATAGGAAGATATTGTCGCGTATTTAGTCGATGTCCACGAGGAATGAATGTACTTGTACAGCTGAGGAATGAGTACGGGCTCAGGATGGGTCATTGATGTCGTGGTGATTGTACCCCGTGCAGCGACGTTGGAAGATGTCGGTAGGTAATTTCCATAGGTGGGTTATCTCGGGTGAGCAGGTCAGCGATCGCGTGGGTGGCGAAGCTTCTGCGAAGGATTTTACTGGCCATCCGGTAAGAGGTCGAATATGTGAATATTGATGGAGATTCAAGGTGTTCATGAAGTGCTAAGGGAAGGATTTTAAGGAATTCGGCGGTTGATTGCGCAAGGTCATGTCAATAAGAGATAAAGAGTCTTGGTGGGTTCCAGAGTTGTGTAATAGTGGCTTCAAGCTAAGTGGGAGAGTTCCACCGCCTACGATTGGATTGCATGGTCTTCGGTTGGTGAAGTTTCGGGTTATCAGCATATTAGTGAGTTATTTCAGCTAGGGGAAAAGAACATAAGTGGTCATTTGAGGCAAGGATTTGATGAAGATATGCTACGATTGGCCTTATTAGATCATGTTTAGACTTTGGGAAGACTCAAGATTTATGCCTCGCCCAGAGGTGATTTACAAGGGAAGTGATTCAGTCGCGTGCTTCGTTGAGATGGGTGTTTATGTGCCAGCAGAGCTTTGGAGTTAAACATATTCAGGACCAAGCCAGAGTGGGTGGCTCTCAACAACGGTCCTAGTGAATTCAAAGGTTAAAATGCGGCGCTTAAGGATTTCAAGCCCGCGGTGTGGTTAAGAACCGAGCTTTTGCAGCAGATCATGATAGGAGACTCCGAATGTTCTATGATCTTTTCGGCTTGCAGTGTAGCATTTGGGTGAATGAGAGAAATAGACTTCGGATTCATAGAGGGATTATCGGAATGGGTATATCAGTTGAGGATGCGGATGTGCGCACAAGGAAGGTAAGAGATGGTTTGTGGGATTTGAGACAGCATGGTCTCGTGATACAAGGCCACTCGGGATGAGTGCGGATTGAGTTCGTTATGTGTTGAATGGAGCTATTATTAATTCTAAGACAATTAAGGATAAATTAGAGGAAGTTATATTGGTTAGCCATAGTTGAATTGGCATATTGGTGGTAGTGATCAGTTCCTTCAGCGTGATTAAGTTATGCATGTGATTCGAGCGGTGCGTGTGAGGCTTGACGGCCGCCGTAATCAATTTTATTTGGAAGTATTCAAGTATTATGGCCTGTTATGTGTAGGAGGATCCCGGAAGGGGTTATGGTGGCCTAGCCGCTACTTGAAGAATTGCATGTCCTACAGTTATGAGGATTTTCTCGCGCGTTGATATGGTTCTCCTGAGATGAGTTAAGTGAAAAGTTTCTATATGATGGAGTGTTTGCCTTATTAGTGATCCAGGAGTTATGATGAAATTCTTGTGTTATTACATATTGGCATGTTAGGTGCAGTGAGCGGTATGAAATTTGAAAGTGAGGATCAAGGTTGCGGTTCGGTGTTGACAAGTATGTCGCGAGCTCGGATGAGCAGGAAAGGAGTTTGGAAGTTTAAAGTAAGTTGGTATTGTCTTCACTGTCACCTGAGATCAGTGACTTGTGCGAGAGGCTTCGTGTATGGATTTGCGGATTCTTGATTGGTTTCATAGGATTGTACGGCCGGTGGTGAGGATGTGCAGACTTTTTATCTAGTGCGGAAGGTCGTGGGAGCGTACCTCACGAGAAGATTGTATAAGTGTGACATGTAGTCACTTGATTGATTGATAATTTAAAACCAAGTGTGAAGATTGTGGTAATATCACTAATTTGAGAATTTATGCCTGGAGGGCACTCGGTTTATTGGGTTATGGACTTTGGAGGTTTGCTTCAGTTATGATGGTTGTTCTTGTGTGCTATAAGAAAAAGGGGGGTTATTATGGAACCCATGAAGGGTTATTAGCCTAGTGCGGTACGATTAGAATCAGCTTGAGGTCTATGGATGGATTTGAATGTGAATATGGGATCTGCGCTCCTTATGGAGGAGTATTCGGAGGTTGGGTGTTATTTCATCGTCAGCTATTTCATGTAATGCTATATTTTGCCGTGTGAGTTGTGAAACGGCTTGATAAATATCTTATGTGTTGAGGTTCCGCATAGCTATTGTGTTATGTGAGCAGGATGGCTCTTGAGTTATATACCAGATATCGCACCTCAGTTGTGCTTGAGTTTTGTTGCGCATGGCGCTATTTGTCTCCCCAAGGATGGTATTATGCACTTAGCGTGCTTGTGACCGAGATTCTATATTTTGTAGTAATGAGCAATTTAGCTCTGTGTATTTCCTTATGTGAATTTTATGTGTGGATCGGGTGGCACGTCGCCACGGGTATGTTACTTGGACCGGGTTGCACGCCGCAACAGTGTGATGTTGAATACATCTTTCTATATTCTATTTTGTGTATCTTATTTCCCATTTTCTAAGGAAAGTTCATATTAGCGCGTGAGTTGAGTAGTCCCTTCCAGAGTTCGTTTTCCTTTTGTATCACGTTCGAGTTGGTAGCCTATTGGCACATTATGGCATCATATGAGACTTTTGGTCATGTCTGGGTGGCTTATTGCCTGAGCAGTTCGTACTGGGTGAGACGAGATTATTGGATCTAAGATCAGTGCAATCGGATTATATGAAGAATATTAAAGGGCAAATACCATTATTTGGTTCAGAATGAGGTGATGGTTCTTGTCAGGGGTATAGACCCATGATTTGTTGATTCGGCAGTTGTTTGTGAATTTCTACATACATCTTCCGTGATGATGGAATTGTAAGAGTTAGAGCAAGACCTATGTATGTCATGGAATGCGTTGGGAGCATCAAGTTCATGGAATTTCGACTATTATGACCAGAGAATGTTATTGTGGTCCTGTGAATAAAGCGGTGCAAGGTGTGAATTCAGCAAAAGGTATGCAGTCACGTTTTGGTAAATTGTTTGGTGATTGATACGGTGTTCGTATGTTGGAAACTGGCCTGGCAGAGAATTCCGGATATTGGAACTGGGCTCTAAGGCTTATTTGCCTAAATGAAAGAGAATTTCATCAAATTTTGCTCAAGCCAATGTGCTCAAGTGAGCCGTGGTAGCACGGGTAGGTGCTCGGGTGCTAAACAGTGAATTCGGACAACTCCAGTGCAGTTCTAAGAACGTTCGAGGACGAACGTATGTTTAAGTGGGAGAGAATGTAACGACCCGACCGGTCGTTTTGAGCTCTAGCGTGTCGTTTAGCAATTTGAGGCCATGAGCAGCTCCACCTCAGGTATTATGACTTGTACGCGTGGTCGGAATTAAAATTTGGGAAGTCCATAGTTGATTTGGAAAGAGAATTCTCATTTCGTAAGCATTAAGTTGGAAGAATTGACTAAGATTAGATTTTTGAGTAAACGACCTCGGAGTCAGGATTTGAAGGTTCCAAGGGGTTCGTATGATGATTTTGAACTCGGGCATATGTCCGGATCGGGTTTTGGATGACCCGGGAGCATTTCGGCGCCTGTTGTGGAAGTTAGTATTTTGGAAGAATTTCATAAGTTGGGGTTGCAATGCATTTCAGTTTTATCAATATCCGTTTGGGATTTCGAGTCTAGGAATAGCTCCGTATGGTGATTCTGGTATTGGGAGCGCGATCGGAAGTGAATCCGGAGGTCCGTAGGTCATTTTGGAGTCATTTGACCAAAGATAGAAATTTAAAGGTTTTGAGGAGTTTGACCGGAAGTGGACTTTTGATATCTAGGTCGGAATCTGACTCCGAAAGTGGAAGTAGGTCCGTAATGTCAAAAGTGACTTGTGTGCAAAATTTAAGGTGAATCGGACTTGATTTGATAGGTTTTTGCATCGAATATAGAAGTTGGAAGTTCTTAGTTTCAATAAGCCTGAATTGGGGTGTGATTTCTGATCTTAGCATTTTTTGATGCGATTTAAGATTTCAACTAAGTTCGTATGATGTTTTAGGACTGGTTGGTGTATTTGGTTGAGGTTCCGAGGGCCTCGGGTGAGTTTCGGATGGTTAACGGATCAAAATTTGGACTTAAACATCAAAATCTGATGTCTGTTTGTTGGTTTCCTTCATGAGGTCATGCTGATGTCAGCCTCGAGGGTCAGCCGCGAGGGCAGCCTCGAGGGTCAGCCGCGAGGGCAGCCTCGAGGGCAGCCCCGAGGGCAGCCTGGGCAGAACTTTAAGTTATAAAAGGATGGGGACATCGTCCCATTCTCCATTTTTGACGAATCTGAGCTTGGGGAAAGGCGATTCTTGGCAAATTTTCAAGGAGAAACATCGGGGTAAGTGATTCTAACTCGGAATTGGTCAATATACATGAATATATGGTTATTTTCATCATCCAATTAGTGTTTTTGAGATGGAAATTGGGGAAAATGGAAGAAAGTTCATAGAGTGAATTTTTGGGATTTGAGGGTCGAGTTGATGTCGGATTTTGGTAAAATTGGTATGGTTGGAGTCGTAGTTGGATGGGCTTTCATATTCCGTGATTTTTGTCGGGTTTCGAGACGTGGTCCCGGGGGCGGATTTTCGGAAAACTTGTATTTAGGGTTGGGAAATTTCTTTAATAGTTGGAATATGAACTCTTGAGCTTGTATTGACTAGTTCTTACCCCGTTTAACTAGTTTTTGATCGTTCTGCTCCAAATTGAGGGTTTGGGCACGTTCTTGATATTGGAAGTAAGCTTTGGAGCGAGGCAAGTCTCTTTTCTAACCTTGTAAGAGGGAATTGTCCCCATTGGTGAAATAATTGGTTATGTGCTTCTATTTGTGGGGGCTATGTAAGCACGAGGTGACGAGAGTCCGTACGTAGCTACTATTATATTTACGTTCGGGTAGTCTAGGACCCAAAAGCATGCTATATTTGAAATATTTGTAATCTTGTTGACAATTTAAATTGCTTAGATCATGTCGAATTAGTAAATGAATTTTCTAAATGGTTTAACCTCATTTTAACTATTAAAAGAGAAATTGCCATTTTCCTTGGATAATTGTTCCCCGGTGACTTCTTGATTGACTGTCTATGTGTGTTTATTTTTGGAACGGGCCGAACGCCTCGGCAGATTATATAGATGCATCTATGGTTCGCGCCATTCGACCCTCTGGCAGTGCAGAGTTAAATATTGTTGGATCGGGCCGTACGACCTCGGCATGATATGCGCATGCTTGTATTACTTGCCTGAGATTTATACATGTTGATATTTGCCTTTCCTGGCCTGAGATAAATTGATAAAGATGATGAAATATAAACCTTTGAAATCCATTATTATTTGAGAAGTTGTTTACCTGCTTTCAGGATTTATGAGTTTATAATTGCTTTATAAATTCCATGTTTCCCTCACATTTTCAAATTATTATTGTTGGACCACTAGTAAGCGTCGAAGTCGACCTCTCGTCGTTACTTCTTCGAGGTTAGACGGGATACTTACTGGGTACACGTCGTTTTCGTACTCATACTACACTTGTTGTGCATTTTGTTGCACAGGTTCATGTGCGGCTAGTGGCCTAGTTGGGCGCAGCAGCATGGTTGATACGGGGACTTAGGTGAGCTACATCTTGCGAGACGATCCGCAGCCAGCAGAGTCTCCTTCAGAGTATTGTACTATATTTTCATTTCTGTCTAATTCGTATTCCGGACAGTTATCGTATTTTATTTCATTCCCTAGTAAATACTCATGCACTTGTGACACCGGGTTCTAGGATGACTATGGGACTATTCCATATTTAAATTTGTTAAAGACTCAATTATTTTCTCGGATAAGTTCATTATTTATTGTTTAATGTAAGGAAAAGAAATGATTTCAAAATTATTAAAACGAGAATTTAATTAAGTATTTATGGTTGGCTTGCCTGACAGCGGTGTCCGGCGCCATCACGACCCATAGTGGATTTTGGGTCATGACATCTACCATACATGTTTGTTGTCAAGTTTATTATTTCTTACGTATATTAGTGTTACTGTATATATAATAGACAAAGTTAAAATTGATCTTTCAATGTACATAGGTTGATTTTGAAGAAAAATATGTTCGTCATGCTACTGAAAAACTTAGATACGACGAATAACTTCTATAATAGTACACAGATGGTATATAGAAGTTTTGACAATAATGTCATACATGCAAAAATTATGATACTGGTCAATGTGCTTCTAAGTATATTAATATCCCTGAATTCAACTTTCGTCTTCCAAAACTAAGGAATATCCTTTTAAATTTGTGTGAAAATAATTTTTAGTATGTTTATATTTTGCATTAATAAATAAATTACAAGGACAAACATCCTAAATATCTGTCACGACCCGGATTTTTCCACCATCGGGAGTCGTGATGGCGCCTACTAACGGAGCTAGGCAAGCCAAACATTTAAATATTCCCTGATAACACCTCAACAATATAAATATTACGAGTCATTTAAATAAAAGCGGAAGTCTTAAAAGCATAGATAACTGAAAACCAAAAATGAGGAAGTTTAACATTTCTCTACCCAAGACTGGTGTCGCTAACTCACGAACTACTAAGGAGTGCTAAAAACAAGTCTGAATAGAAATACATCAATGTTTGTCTCGGTACAATGAAAACAAACTAAAACATAGAAAAGGACTCCGGCCTGCGAACGCCAGCTAGGCTACCTCGTAAGTCCCTGAACTGATGTCGGCTCCCAATCCACTACTGCTGTGGTCCAAAAGCTGCTCCGGTACCGTGATCTGTGCAAAAGAGCACAGAAGTGTAGCATCAGCACAACCGACCCCATGTGCTGGTAAGTGCCTGGCCTAACCCCGGCGAAGTAGTGACGAGGCTAGACCGGACTATCAAAACAACCTGTGCAGTTCAATATACATATATGCAATAAAAGGAAAGAACACAGAAATCAAACAGTTAAGAGGGAGGGGAGCATGCTATGGGGGAAGTACAGCCCGAATATAAAGTCAGCAATTTTAACAAGAAACCGTACAATAACAATAATTAATGAGAGCAGGAAAATTAACAATTTCACGGCATCAACCTTCGTGCTTTTACTCTCATTCTCACCAAGAGCAATCAAATAAAGTGCACGGCATCACCCTTCGTGCTTTTCCTCACATAACTCTCATATCATGGCACGGAATTTCCCTTCGTGCAAATATCATCAAAACATGGCACGGAATGACCCTTCGTGCAAGTATAATCAAACATGGCACGGAATGACCCTTCGTGCATTATCACTCTTCCTCACCCAAACAGTAGTCACAACCAAACGGGGCGAGGGGATAACAAATAATGAGAAGTGTCCCGGCAAGGGAAATACACAATTAAACAGCTAAATTCCGGCAAGGGAGCAACAACAATAACTTTCATATCCCGGCAAGGGAGATAATCAATATACTCAAACCATCCCGGCAAGGGATTAATCGTATCTCTTTCTATTTCTTTCATTTCTTACTCAATAGTCTTTTTATCGTTCGAGCCAATGCTCCAAAGAATTTACAATTCATAACTAATCCTCATACTCTTCACATTGCATAGAATTCATCAATTAACATGGAAGAGTCATAACAACATCAAAATAAGTACAAACAACGACCCACGGTCATGCTAGATACCGTGTATAGATACTCGTCACCATGCCTATACATCGTACTCCACATTTAGCAATTAGCAAACAACACTCTAATCCTATTCCCTCAAGCCAAAGTTAGATCAAACACTTACCTCGAATGCTCCAAACTCAACTCAATCCTCTAGTATAGCTTTACCCCTCGAATTCACCACCAAACCGCTCGAATCTAATCACAAATTACTTGAATGTATTAACAAATGCTACTTGAATCAATTTGAATGCATGAAAATGAATTTCCCAAAGTTTGTTCAAAAATTCCCAAAATGCCCCCAGGCCCACGTGGTCAAAACCCGAGGTTCGAACCAAAACCCGATTACCCATTCCCCCATGAATTCAGATAATAAGTTATTTTGGAATCGGACCTCAAATTGAGGTCCAAAACCCCCAAATTTAGGAACCCTAGTTCTACCCTAAATTACCAAATTCCCCCATTAAAATCCATGTTTTGAAGTTGAAATTATGTTTAAGGATGTTAAGGAGTATAGAAAATCAGTTTGAAATCACTTACCAATCGTTTTGAAGAAGTAGAATCGTGGAAAATCGCCTCTTATGTTTTGGGTTTTGAAAAGTGAAAAAAGACTGAAAATCCCGACTTTATATACTGTACTGAAGACCCGGCGCGGACCGCACAAAAATGCCCCGCGGCCGCGCCGAGGAAGGGTGGGAAAACCACTCTCTGAACCTACCCAGCGCGGACCGCACTGATTTGGTGCGCGGCCGCGCTGGTTGAATGAAATCCTAACGCCCCTCTCTGAATCTTCCAGCGCGGACCGCGCTGATATGGCACGCGGTCGCGCTGGTCGAATTGGGAGTCATTGGCCCTCTGAACCCAGCCACGCGGACCGTGCAAAAGTGCACCGCGGCTGCGCGGCTGCCAGCGCGGACCGCGCGGAAATGACCGCGGCCGCGCTGGGCCTGCAACACCTGGACCTGCAACACCTGATACTTTTAAGTCTAAGACCTCCCGGGACCTACTCAAAACTCACCCGAGCCCTCGGGTCTCCAAACCGAACATACATATAATCTCAAAAACATACTCCGGACTCATTCGTGCGATCAAATCGCCCAATTAACATTATGAATCATCAATTTGGGTCTCAATACCCATGAATTTCTTTCCAATTCCCATAAAACATTAAGTTAAGCTTTTCTAGCTCAAAACACGTCAAATGACGTCCAAATCTAACCAAACTTTACAGCAATTTCTTAAATCATATTTAAGACTTGTGCCGGGCGTCGGAACAAAAATACGAGCCCAACAGCACAGTCTTCTAAACAGATAACACTTTCTAATTCTTTAATTATTTTCAGAAAATAATTTCACACAACAATTCGTTTCTCGGACTTGGGACCTCGGAATTTGATTCCGGGCACACACCCAAGTCCCAAAATTTCCTACGGACCCTCCGGGACTGTTGAATCACGAGTCCGGGTCCGTTTGCCCAAAACGTTGACCAAAGTCAAACTTAATCAATTTAAAACATCAAATTTATTATCTTTCTCACAAATTCACATTTAAACTTTCCGGTTACGCGCCCGGACTGCGCACACAAGCCGAGGCAACCCCCAAGTGAGGTTTTCACGGCCTCGGAAGTACAAGGTGAGTGGGAAATACGGTGATGACCCTTTGGGTCGTCACAATATCGGATTATATTTACGGGATTTTTTCATTCCTATACACAATTTGAAATTTTATTACCCTTAATGTCCATGTATAGCTAATTACCCGCCATAAACAAGTTTTGTTTATAAAATATATTCAATCCACCTTAAAAGGCTCCCAAATCCATTATTTGTGCCTTCAATCAAGGGATTTAGTTACACCCTTTTCCTTTTTTTCCTCCTCTCTCCCCTTTCTCCCAGATCTTCTATTATTTTAAACTATTTCACTGATAAAATAGTTAAGCAGCTACCACCAGCTCCAGCCCTTAAGATCATCAACAGTACTATTTTTCTCCAACCCTCAAGGCTCCCCCATTATTCTGTTAATTATGTTAGGAATGACGAGGGAATTTATAATAATAATACTTGAATGCCAAATGATTTCTGCTACGTAGTTGTTTTCTCCCATGTACTATGAAAAGGGAAGGTTCCAAGAAAGAAAAGAAAAGGACTTGGGAATTTCCTAAACTTAAACAAAAATCAATCCCATCATTGTTAACAAAATTTTGACATGGGTCCATTATATGGAAGACTTTCCTCCATGGGACAAATTTTGAGCAAAACGATTGACATTGAATCTGGGACTAGAGGAAAAATCCGTATATACAAAATCTAAAATTAAAGAGTACGTACTATTCTGTTTGCCTACAAGCTGAGCATATTTTTTGGATTCAAACGAACTAATCTACAACTTTTATACATTATTTCTACACAGTTAAATACGATTACAATATCATAACAACTTAAATACAATTGCTATACAAATTTTATACAATATATCTTTTGTATATTCTGTATCTGATTTATACATAGTACAAACAAATTTCATATAACTAATTATATATTATACAACTTATCTACAATTTTCATACATTATTTCTACCCAGTTAAATACAACTACAATAACATACAACTTAAATACAAAATTTATACAATGTCTTTTATATATTTTGTGTCTGATTTATACATAGTAAATATAAATTTGATACAACTAATTATATATTATACAACTTATCTACAATTTTCATACATTATTTCTACTCAGCTATATACAACTACAATATCATACAACTTAAACATATTTTTTATACAATATGGTTCAACTTTCATACAATAGTTAAATAAAATATATATATATATATATATATATATATATAAACAACATAATACAATTTTTCTACAATTTTACTACAATTTCGTAAAATATAATGTATATCATGTCTTNAATTTCGTAAATATATGTATCTCATGTCTTCTTCTTCTTCTTCGAGTTTCAATCTGAAATTCAACCAAAATCAAGTCTAATCTTCACCAAAACACCCTCAAAATTGAGATATAAACTCCAAACCATATTCTCAATTGTTTGCAACAACACTCAATCCAAACAAATAATGGTTTATGAAAACCCAAATTCGAATTCAAAGCTTCAAAGCTTTTTAATGGCTGTCAACGGTGGAATTGGCTCTCTTTTCCTTTGCTTTACATTACTGAAATTAGGGAGTGAGAGATGGAGAGAGACGTAGAGAGAATCCCAATTCTTTGCAACAACACTCAATTCAAACAAATAGTATTTTTAGAAAACCCAAATTCGAATTAAAGGGAAACAAAGAAACAAAATGCTAAACTTTTTCTCTGACTTCGAATGTGCGGGTGACCAACTAGATTGTGCAAAATATTGCAGTGAACTTACAAAACTTTGAACAACTAATAAATATTTTTGTTGATTGATCTTCGAACCATCAGTTAATGAACTTCAAAGCTTTAAGTTTCACAGCATTAAATTGATTCGAAGCTTCAAAGATTTTTAATGGTTGTCAATGGTGGAATTGCTGCTCTCTTCTGCAAGATACGTGGGGCGGGGGGGAGGGGGGGATGTGGATAGGGAAACGTGGTGG
>NW_017674262.1:8500-42837 GCF_001879085.1 Nicotiana attenuata | reverse complement strand
GGGAGTGGAAGATACATTAGAGTTATTTTAGGACACTAATTATTATCATTAATTCCCTTAAAATGTACATAAATGATAATTGGGTATATAAAATGTAATTATGGTAAAACTTGATTAGGGAGTGTAATATAATTTCATATAGTGTATAGGAATGTAAAAATCTCTTACCACAATATGTTTCCTTGCACGAACATTGCACTTTCAAGAGGGATATCAAGATCGACAACAAAAGTTCTGGTTAAGGCAGAGCAACCAAAGCATTAGGAGAAAACATATACAAAAAAATATTGTCCACAAAGAAGTGTTCGTTAAGATACCATCACATAAACTATAACATACACAAAACTATAATTATCTAACTAACATGACAAAATTGATCATTTGTGTATGTTTTGATGATGTTCTTTTGTTTTAAATTCATGTATTATGCTAATGTAATAATATTTTTCGGCACTTAGATGATTGTTGTATTATTATACATAAAATTTCTATCATTAATTAAATTTTATTGTTCCTTCATATAAATAAATATTTAAATCATTACGCGCCATTATCAGCGTGCAATGCACGTTCATAGATACTAGTGTGTGTGTGTGTGTGTGTCTCTGTGTGTGTGTATATATATGTATATATATATATATATATATATATATATATATATATATATATATATATATATATATATATATATATATATATATATACACACACACACACTTGAACCACGTACTGCAATATGTACCATAATTAAATAGATTAATTAGAAACTAAATCAAGACACTAGAGATGGAAAACAAGAGAATTTGTCGCATCTCAAATACGTTAACAATTTCTTTACTTTTTGTTGCGGCCAAACGCACATGCAAGTATACGCGGTCGTCAAGTAATAAAGTGACTAAAAGTCGGATGTCGAACCCACGAGGACTTGTGATTAACTATTAACTAAATTAGACTATCCTAATTATCTAAACAAGAATTAAACCTAGAAGTATTTGGTTCTAAACTAATTAAATAAAGAATATAAATAATGAACTTTTAACAGAGAGAAAGATCAGATTTTTATGATATCAATGTAATGAAAACGATCTAGGGTTATGGCCTATCTAACATTCCTATTGTATTCTTCAATTGAACTGACTAACTAATTTATCGAGTTTATTGGTTGACAGGGTTAATATTGCTCATAAGAATCTGTCGAGTTCTTACTCGCCTATTCAAGCTAACCTAACGCCTATATGTCTATGGAGTTAGAATCAACAAGAACGCATTTATAATTCCTGTATTTCAACCAAGCATGGCAATTAGGTATATGTCTATCCTAATTGCGAATCCGTTCCCCGATGCCCAGGTTCAAGAACTTGCTCTACTCAATCCTATATGCAATCTAGAATTCCCACTTTCGAGTTCAACTCTAGATTCGTAGATAGTATTCAATTGGTGATCAAGCAATTAAATAATTAAGTGCAGGATTGAATAAATAAACCAATATAATAAACTAAGAAATCAAAATCAATATCCGAATAACAATAGTCATGAAAGAATCACAATCCTAGAACGTGAAGTTTAGCTCCACATAGACATGGTAGCCAAACAACAAATCATACAAAGAAACATAAAAATTACTAACTTTGGTGGAAGAAAAGATGAAACCCGATGAATTCCGGCCTCCACGGCGGCTCTGTGTCAAAAGTATGTCCAACTCCCTCAAAATACCATTTTTTTATGTATATATACCAAGTAGGGTTGGGCCCAAACAATTATACCTTCTCCAATGTGAAAAGGGACACTTTTCCCGGGTTTGACTAGCGCGGCCGTGCTAGTGACCGCGCTAGTGGCCCAGTGTTCTGCCTGACGAGCGCGGTCGCTCTATTGACACTCACTTTTCACCCTGTTCCTTTTAGAATTTGAAACAACGTAAAACGTGAAAGTTGTATCCCTTTGAGTTAGTTTTCCAACCATATATTGTGGAGCCCAAATGGAGTTCTGAACAAAAAGTTATGTGTATTTTACTAGACAGTGCGCAATATGCCTACTCGAGTCTTCGTTTGTTCTTAACTATCAAAGTTGACCCCTGACACGATCCCGGCTTAATTCTTTGGGCTTTTAATCAGACTTCAAAGCTTCAAATCACTTGAATTCATTCCATAACATCTATATAGCTCGTAATCACTCCTACAAGGCATAAAATACACCGTTAGTGCAAAACACTAGCGATTAAAGCGCAAACTCAACTAAAGTGCAGTAAATTAGAGTGTAATAATCGACTAAAATACGTAATTATAGCCTATGATCATCAACACCCCACACTTAAACGTTGCTCATCCTCGAGTTAACCAAAAATTTACTCTATCTATGAGCACTTAACATATTCGAAGCACACTATACCAATGATTATGGCTGACAGCAACAATTAAACTCTAGCATATGCAATCATCATACACTTCCCTTTACTTATGTCATTCTTCAAAAATATTCAAACAAAGACAATATGCTCACAACAATCCTAGCCTCAAAAACCGACTCAATGTCACAATGCACTCATGGCTTGAACACCCAACATCCTAGAGAAGTCTAATAATGTTACCTATCCTTCGTGAAACCATGTGCCCTCACAACCAAAGCAAAGAAAGTAAAATCAATCCACACATTCGAATCTCATTGTCACGACCTCAGTTCACCCTCCATGAACATGTCGTGACGGCACCTAGTTCCTACAACTAGGTAAGCCTATCAATGCGGAAATAACAACTTAACTTGCGAAATGGTTGAATAAAGCTAAACATATTAAAATAATAAGTGCATATAAGGCTGCTCGGCCTATACAACTCAAAAGAAATGCGGAAGTCTACAACTAAATCCCAAAACCCGAAAACTCACGGGAACCACAGGCTAACAGAAACATAGTACGCTGCTCTAACTCCAGAATATCTAAACAACTGAGAGAAAAAGGAATAAACTAAATACTAAAGCTGGAACAGAATAGAGACTCCTGGTCTGCGGACACGGCAGATATACCTTGAAGTCTCCGTGTATCTCCTCGCCTCAAGATAGTGCGCCTGAGAAGAGGTACCTGGATCTGCACATGAAAAACATGCGCAGGAAGGGCATGAGTACATCACAGCGGTACTCAGTAAGTGCCAAGCCTAACCTCGGTCGGGTAGTGACGAGGAAGGTCAGGGCCCTACTGAGATAAATAAATAATAAACGATAGGATAAAGAAACAGTATAATGATAGTCTACATCAAGAATCTAAACAGGATAATAAGGATACAGTAACAGAAAACAGAAAAAAGGCAATCGCAAGGAGATACCGCTCACAACAAGGAAGATAACCGGGGATCTCTTGGTATCCCGAGGATCTCTTGGTATCTTCACTATATATAAATGTGTCAGGGATCTCTTGGTATCCCGAGGATCTCTTGGTAACCTCAATAATATGCCAGGGATCTCTTGGTATCCCGAGGATCTCTTGGTATTCTCAATATATATAAATGTGTCAGGGATCTCTTGGTATCCCGCACCTCAGTCCAGATCATAAACACGTGCAGGGGATCTCCCGGGATGCCGTCCCGTAGTCCCAAATTTAAACACACAATAACAGCTCAAGAGTATCGGAATAAATACTCAACTCATGACAAGTAACAGTAAATTCTAGCCCTACATACTTCACGAAATACAAACAAAGCAAATTTAAGCAAGTAGGCAGGTAAGTCGACTAAACATGCTTCTCTAAACTAACACAGGCTATAATTGCAAGTAAAATAAAGCAAATAAGAAAGAAACTCAGTCTAAATATTTAAAGTAAAGCCGGATTTTCAACAATTAGCTCAAGTACGCGCTCGTCACCTCACGTACAAGGCATTCAATTAACAAATATCATATCCTAAGGGGAAGGTCCCCCACACAAGGTTAGACAAGCCACTTACCTCGAACCGGCTCAATATCAACTAGAAACCACGCCCTTGCCACGAGTATCCGACTCCAAATGGCCCAAATCTATTCAATTCAATTACACATTGTAAATAACATTGCAATACGACGTGAAATTAGGTAAAATGACCAAAATGCCCTTCAGGCCAACGTCTCGGAATCGAATAATTTTCACATTTTCAGAACCCTCGTACTTTCACGAGTCTAACCATATAAAAATCTCCCAATTCGGAGGTCAAATGCACCCAATAGTTTGGTCTAAGAAGTTTTCCCCCATTTTGGTGCCAAATTCGAAATTAGATGATGGTTTAAGCTATATATTGATGGAATACAACTAAAAGGGATTAAGAAAACGTTACCCAATGATCTTCTCTTCAAAACCCACTCAAAATTGCCCTCTCCCGAGCTCTCAATTGATTTTTTCCAACTTTTGAAACTCAACCCTCGAAATTCCCTTTTTTGAACAGGTGTTTCCGCTTCTGCGGACAAGGGACCGCTTCTGCGGTCCCGCTTATGCGGAAAGTGGGCCGCTTCTGCGACTCTCACTAAAACAGCCACATCCGCTTCTGCGGTCCAGTCAACCGCTTATGCGGTTCCGCTTGCGCGGATTATCCATCGCTTCTGCGGTTCCAAACAAAAGCCAAACGGCCGCATCTGCGGCTATTTTCTCGCAGATGCGAGGCCGCTCCTGCGGAATTTCCTCCGCATCTGCGACGCCTGGAAACTCTGCCCAAACCGCTTCTGCGATGATCCAGCCGCTTATGCGGCTCCGCTTCTGCGGTTCCCAAGCCGCAGAAGCGAAAATACCAGAAGATGAAAAACTAGTTGCTGCAACACTTCAATAATCTCCCCGTTAACCACCCGAAATCATCCCGAGGCCCCCGGGACCTCAACCAAAAGCACCAATAACACCTAATACCTCATTCAAACTTGCACCAACCCTTAAAACACCTTAAACAACACCGGAAACCCGAATTAATCAATGATTTAAGCCTAAGAACTTCAAATTCCTATAAAACACGCTTTTGGTAAAAAAAAACCTAACCAAACCTCGTCCGAATGACCTAAAATTTTGCAAACACGTCCCAAATGACATGATGGAGCTACTGTAACTTCCGGAATTTCAATCCGACCCTCGGATCGAAAACTCACTATCGGACCGGAAACTTCAAAAATTCAACCTTCGGCATTTCAAGCCTAAATGAGTTACGGACTTCCAAAATACATTCCGAACACGCTCCCAACCCTGAAATCACCTAACGAAGCTGATGGAACCATCGGATTTCCATTCCGAGGTCGTCTTTACACTGTCCCGACTACGGACCATTTTTCAACACTTAAGCTCTCATTTAGGGACTAAGTGTCCCAAAACTCTCCGAAACTCAACACCGAACGTCCCGGCAAACCAAAATAGCAGAAATGAACTTAGGGGAAGCAGTTAATGGGGGATCCGGGCATAAATTCTTAAGACGACCGGCCGGGTCGTCACACTCATGCTCACATATATCAAAGAAAATCGCTCACCCTCACAAAAGAAGTCACATGCAAGTAATTGGTACCATAGGCTTGCCCTTAATGTAAATCTCTACAAATGTAGGCTCGCTCGATCTAAAATCAATTAGGTCTTTTTTATGGTTGTAATGTGGGCTAAGGGACGGGTACGATATATTTAGGAATAGTGACTAACCCTCCTAAGCACTTTAACATACCACATAATCAACTTTAAGCATAAATTCTTCAATCCACTTCACTTTCACAAACAATATCACCCCAAAAATGCTCCATTCTTCTTTAATCACTACATTAATTCATACCCACTATCAAGAACAAGACAACAATATATTCATCTCTATTTTTTTCTTTATTTTTCCATATTATTCTTTTTTTTCAATTTCCGCTAGTGGTGTATTATTTTAAAAAACAAGTCCACCTTTCTTCCTTTTATTGGTTCGACTCAAAAGCCACCCCACACGTAGTCCCTTATTACTTCTTTTAGCGCTTACAATTAAAGTGCTTTAAGAGGTACAAGGATCAAAACAATGTCAATTACGAACAAAAAGGGTATAGGCTTGTAATGTGGGTGCCAAATAAAAGTATATTAGCTCAAAAGGTTTAACTAGGGATAGATATTATTTATGGTAAGCAATAAGATTAAAAAAATCAAAGAAAGCCCAAAATCATTTTTCAAATCGAGCATCACCTAAAATTTCGCTTCAACTCACATACCAGGAAAGTTCTAGACACAAGTACAATACATGGACTACACAAAAAATTTCACCACACATGGCACATGACTCACTAAGGACGATCCCATTCCGCCTCTCAAACAAATGCAAGTATTCACGAAGTCACGAGATATTAAGCATTAAGCACAAAGTGAACATAAGTCAAGAAAATGAGACATAGGCGCCACAAAATATGCTATCCAAGTAAGCAAGGCATCATCAATAAATTCAAATCATAGGGAAGATACTACACATGCCAAAGCCTAAATATGCTACTATCAAACAAGTCAAGGGAGCCTAGGTTCATCATCTTTCTTCCTCCATTTATTCCCTAAATTCTAATCTACTCTAAAAAAAAAAAAAGTTACCCAGTTCAAACTACATCCCATGGGAAAGAACCGAGGCTCAAAGAAAAATCACGGGGGATTATTACTACCTAAAGAAAGCTCAAAGACATGTTTTTGTATTTTTTGTTTAGAGTTTAATCCCTCAAGAAAACTGTTTAGGAGATCTATCATCAGGAAAAGCCCAATTTTTCAACCTTTTTTGATTTTTCTTATTTTCCGCATTAAAAAAAATAAATTAAGCTACTAAAATACTACACAACTACGAAAACAAAAATAAGAAGCTAAAATACTAAAAAGCTAATTATCCAAAAGAATTCTCCCACCTCACACTTAAAAGAGTGCAGTGTCTCCAAAGCACAAATAAAATAAAAATAACAAGGATGGACAGAAACTCCCTGAAAGGCCAAAGGCCGAAGCAATAGCAGCTCGCGGGGTACTCAGACTTCTCCCAGGTATGATCCTTTGTGCGGGCACCCTATACTTAGTTCCAACCACATGGCTCACTTTTGCACACTTCCTATGGCTTTGCTCCCTATGCTCAAAATCCTACAAAATAAAACAACACTATAAAAATAATACAATAAGAAAAAAAAATCAAAAATAAAAGAAAGCTGGGTTGCCTCCCAACAAGCGCCTAATTTAAAGTCGCGGCACGACTTGAACCAATTTTTGACTCCACCTTGAACTTATGAATTGTACCCCTAACATGGCATCTGGTCTGTGGCTATGCTCCTTTGGTGGGGCTACAAAGATAACCAGGCCAACTAATAAATTTTTCACTCTGCACTTCTCGGCATTCAGATGAGGAATGTAATTTTCGCTTTTTGGCACAACAACTTCAAGAATATAGGCACTCTCATCCTCACTCTTTGACCCCTTCATTGGCTCAAATGGCTCGATTACTATCTTACTATCCAAACACAATGTGGAAAAATGATTGGAATGAGGTCTAATACGCCCTAACTCATGAATTTTACTACTATTTGCATCCCCATATTTACACACACTCAAGTCTCCCAGAGTAATATAATATATTCCCTCATATGACTCTAGATCACTCTTCTCAACATTGGCATCCTCAAGAAAAGTATGGTCTAATGATTGGTCTTCTCGTTTTAGCTCCTCAATTTGGTCTAGAAGATTTTTTTCAGCTTCACACAACTCATTATCAAATTGTTGGGCATTACACGCATCAACCTTTGCACTCAAATATGCATCTAAGTTATGTACAACCAAGCCAAAATTATCAATTTTATGTGCAAGTTCATCTCTCTCCTTAGACCAATCATTCACCAACGTTGTTAGAAGATAACGTCGTTCCGCATATTCCCCCAATCGAGAATATTCGTCCCAATACCAACCCTTACTCCCATATTCAAATTCAGACCTCCCGGAGTTCAGGTCATGACAAGCCCAAAAAGACGGGCTATAAAAATCTTCCGTCAACCAAGCGTCTTCATCAATAACCTTACCTCCGAATATTTCATCCCCAGATGTCATACTGAGAAAACTAGAAACACACTAAGAGAAAAACCAAATAGTTATAAAAATAAAATATTTACAAAAAGAGAAGGGAAAAAAAACTTGTAAAGATAAAAGTAAAAGTCGAATCTAGAAAATAGTTAATTTCTAAGTCCCCGGCAACGGCGTCAAAAACTTGTTGCGGCCAAACGCACACGCAAGTATACGCGGTCGTCAAGTAATAAAGTGACTAAAAGTTGAATGTCGAACCCACGAGGACTTGTGATTAACTATTAACTAAATTAGACTATCCTAATTATCTAAACAAGAATTAAACCTAGAAGTATTTGGTTCTAAACTAATTAAATAAAGAATATAAATAATGAACTTTTAACAGAGAGAAAGAGCAGATTTTTATGATATCAATGTAATGAAAACGATCTAGGGTTATGGGCTATCTAACATTCCTATAGTATTCTTCAATTGAATTGACTAACTAATTTATCGAGTTTATTGGTTGACAGGGTTAATATTGCTCATAAGAATCTGTCGAGTTCTTACTCGCCTATTCAAGATAACCTAACGCCTATATGTCTATGGAGTTAGAATCAACAAGAACGCATTTATAATTCCTGTATTTGAACCAAGCAAGGCAATTAGGTATATGTCTATCCTAATTGCGAATCCGTTCCCCGATGCCCAGGTTCAAGAACTTGCTCTACTCAATCCTATATGCAATCTAGAATTCCCACTTTCGAGTTCAACTCTAGATTCGTAGATAGTATTCAATTGGTGATCAAGCAATCAAATAATTAAGTGCAGGATTGAATAAATAAACCAATATAATAAACTAAGAAATCAAAATCAACATCCGAATAACAATAGTCATGAAAGAACCACAACCCTAGAACGTGAAGCTTAGCTCCACATAGACATGGTATCCAAACAACAAATCATACAAAGAAACATAAAAATTACTAAGTTTGGTGGAAGAAAAGATGAAACCCGATGAATTCCGGCCTCCACGGCGGCTCTGTGTCAAAAGTATGTCCAACTCCCTCAAAATACCATTTTTCCATGTATATATACCAAGTAGGGTTGGGCCCAAACAATTATACCTTCTCCAATATGAAAAGGATACTTTTCCCGGGTTTGACAAGCGCGGCCGCGCTAGTGGCCCAGTGTTCTGCCTGATGAGCGCGGCCTGAGCGCGGTCGCGCTATTGACGCTCATTTTTCCTCCTGTTCCATTTAGAATTTAGAAAAACGTAAAACATGAAAGTTGTAGCCCTTTGGGTTATCTTTCCAACCATATATTGTGGAGCCAAAATGAAGTTTTGAGCAAAACGTTATGTGTATTTTACTAGACAGTGCGCAATATGCCTACTCGAGTCTTCGTTTGTTCTTAACTATCAAAGTTGACCCCTGACACGATCCCAGCTTAATTCCTTGGTCTTTTAATCAGACTTCAAAGCTCCAAATCACTTGAATTCATTCCATAACATCTATATAGCTCGGAATCACTCCTACAAGGCATAAAACATACCGTTAGTACAAAACACTAGCGATTAAAGCGCAAACTCAACTAAAGTGCAGTAAATTAGAGTGTAATAATCAACTAAAATACCTAATTATCGCCTATCATCACTTTTCCTATGTCAAAGCATATTGATTTTGTGCACGAACTACCATGAAACTCTTTGTATAAACAAAAAATAAAGAACAAAGAAGAGCAACACTAAAGTGAAAGGAAATTAACCTGCATTATATGAAAAGAGAGCACTTAATTCCTTGCATGCGTATACTCTATTGTTTATATAGATGCCAGCGCTTAAATTCTTTCCTTATTTTTTTCTTTTCTGTTTTAATCGTACCAATTGAAACTATTACAAAAAATTAAAAATTATCATTGTACACGGTCAAAATCGGGCTTGCCTAATTTTGTACGACTAACCGAAGTCGGGACGGAAGATCAAGGTCCGGCCCAAACTATATTGGAACATGGTACGGAGACGGATTGATAAGTTTGTGGATCAATGGCCGATTAGGATCGAGGTCAGCCGTGATAGAGACCGAAGCGAGGAAGAGATCGAGCAAATCGAAGGAGGCCTGCCACGTCGAATAACAGAAAGCCGAGATATTCGTGATCGGACAAGGATCGTTGTGGAAATCTCGGCACGTATCGAGTCAGGATCGAATATTTAGCCTATCATGGGATTCCTTCCGTAATTAGAAATTGTACCATAAATAGGATTCATCTACTATATAAAGAGGGTTCCAATCATTTGTAATCATCATACATTCACGCTGTCACGATCCAAATTCCACTCTAGGTCACGATGGCGCCCAACACCGTGGTTAGGCAAGCCAATCCTAACAACTAGCGAGTTTTCAATTATTGTATTAAACGTTCCCAATATTTCCCTTAACTTATAATTAAAACAGTCGATAATTGTCAATTTCATAATAAAATAAGTACAACCCAAAATGATAGTCTACTAATGTGTGTGCCAGGAACTAGTGTCACAAGTACTAGGGCAACTAGTAGAATATACAAAAGAATGTAACCATCCTACTGTCTGAAACAGAATAGACAGTAATAACAAAAAGAAGAGTCTCCAGTATGCTGCTGAATAGCTCAGAGGGGCAGCTCACCATGGAATCTCGGTCAAATCAGGGACGTGCACCAGACTCGTAGCTAGATGGACCTACCTCAGATCATGTACATTTAAGTACAGAAGCATAGTATGAGTACATAGACAACAAGTACCCAGCAAGTATCCAGTCTAACCTCGAAGAAGTAGTGACGAGGGGTCGACTTGACACTTACTAAGGTCAATATCACTAATATATAAGGGTTACACTAAGCATGGATGGCATGTAGAAAATGAAAGATATGCATCTATTTCTATCGAGGCGATCGGCCCGATCCACATATAGCAATTATTATCAAGAAGGCACATAAAGGCATATTTATAGTCAAATAAGTTCATACAAGTTCTCAAGTAAGTGCGTACATTCATTTATATTTGTTTCAATCCCTACCATGTCCTAAGTGACCTCAGTAGCAAGCAAGAACGTAAGCAATAACAAATATGGCATGATACGGGTCCTAAACTATCCGAACAATTAGCATAATAGTAGCTACGCACGGACTCTCGTCACCACGTACGTACATAGCCCCCACAGACAATCACATACATTTATTTAATTCACCTAGGGATTTATTTCCCTCTTACGAGGTTAGAAAGGAGACTCACCTTGCTGCAAAGCTTACTTCCAATTTCAAGAACGCGCTCATACCCTCAATTCGGAGCTGAACGATCCAAAACTAATCAAACGGTGTAAGAACTAGTCAATACAAGCTCAAAAGTCCATATTCTAACTATTAAAGCAATTTCCCAACCCTAAACACAAGTTCCCTAAAATCCATCCCCGGGCCCACGTGCCCGGATTTCGGAAATTCCCGAGGGAAGTTGTTACCCATAACCTAAGGATTAAGAATATATGATTTGTACTTCATTCCATAACAAATTTCGTGGTAAAAAATATTTTTATCAAAACCCTAGGTTTTACTCTAATCCCGTGATTTCTACAAATCTTTAGGTGTTAATCTACCCAAGAACCAAGTATTAAACTCACATTAAGTAGGAGTAACTTACCTCACAATGGCTAGGCTGAAATTCCCTCTTGGAAGCTCCCAAATCGCCCAAAGAATGAGTGAAATGTGTCAAAAATGACACATTCTCGTATTAAATGAAGGCACTACCTTCAGCGATTTCCGCACCTGCGGTTAGGGGACCGCATTTGCGGTCTCGCTTCTGCGAGGAAGTGTCTGCATCTGCGGACTTTGCTTGGGTTGGTTGGGGGCCGCATTTGCGGTAAGGGGGCTGCTTCTGCGGTCCCACTCCTGCAAAAAAGGAGCCGCTTCTGCGGTTCCTGGAATCCCTCCCTGGGGCCGCATCTGCGATGGGTGGACCGCTCCTGCGGTCTCGCACCTGCGGCTGTTCAACCGCAGGTGCGGTTATGACAACAAACTGTAGCTTCAGCCCTTCCCCAAGTTTTCTAACTCAACTCGAGCCTCGTCTGATTGACACTCGGGGCCCCGCCCGAACATACCGACAAGTTTGAAATCATAAAACGGACTCGCTCGGACCCTCAGAACGCCCGAAACAACGCTAAATCTATAAATCACCCCCTAAAACCAATTGGATCAAACTTATGAACTTCAAGTTCTTCAATTCACATCCAATGAGACAAAACACACTTATACTACTCGGATTGACACAAAATTTTGCGTGCAGGTCTTAAATGACAATATGGAACTATTCCCGGTCTCGGAATTCCGTTCGTACCTCAATAACACAAAAACCTGCTACAAACCAAATATTTAAGAACTTAGAAATCCTTAAGGAATCAACTTTCACTATTAGGCGCCAAAACACTCCCGGGTCATCCAAAACCCGATCCGGGCATACGCTTCCGAAATCATCATACGAACCTGTTGGAACCTTCAAATCCGGATTTCGAGGTTGTTAGCTCAAAATGTTGACCGAAGTCAAACTTGGCCTTTTAAGCCAACCTTAAGGAACCAAGTGTTCCGATTTCAACTCAAACTCTTCCAAATTCCGAACCAACCATCCCCGCAAGTCATAAATCAGTAAAAGCAAGTACGGGAAGTCTTATTTAGGGGAACGGGGTTCTAGAAAGTAAAACGACCAGTCGGGTCGTTACATTCTCCACCTCTTAAACAAACATTCGTCCTCGAACGAGTTTAGATTCATACTTGAAGTGCTAAATAAGTGTGGATATCTGCTCCGTATGTTCTCCTCGGACTCCCAAGTCGCCTCCTCAACTGGTTGGCCCTCCACTGGACCTTTACTGCAAAAATCTTCTTAGATCTCAACTAGCGATCCTGTCTATCAATAATGGCAATCGGTTCCTCTTTGTAGCCCAAACTCTCATCTAGCTGAGCAGTACTGAAGTCTAATACATGAGACAAGTCAGCGTGATACCTCCGAAGCATAGAAACGTGAAAAACTAGATGAACTCCCGATAAGCTGGGAGGTAAAGCAAGCTCATAGGCAACCTCCCCAACTCGCCTCAACACCTCAAAAGGGCCTATAAACCTGGGGCTCAACTTGCCCTTCTTCCCGAATCTCATAATACCCTTCATCGGCAAGACTTTCAAGAGAACCTTCTCGACGACCATGAATGATACATCCCGTGTCTTCTGATCTACATAACTCTTCTGTCTGGACTGAGCTGTGCGAAGTCTCTCCTGAATCAACTTTACCTTCTCCAAGGCGTCTCTCACCAAGTCCGTACCATACAACTTAGCCTCACCAGGCTCAAACCACCCGATAGGAGAACGACATCACCGACCGTATAAAGCCTCAAATGGAGCCATCTCGATGTTGGACTGATAACTGTTATTGTAAGCAAACTCAGCCAAAGGCAAGAACTGATCCCACTGCCCTCCAAAGTCAACCACACATGCTCTAAGCATGTCCTCCGAAATTTGAACTGTCCGCTCCAACTACCCGTCGATCTACGGGTGAAATGTTGTGCTGAGCTCTACCCAGGTCCCCAACTCACTCTGGACGGTTCTCCAAAATGGGAAGTAAACTGAGGGCCTCTACCTAATATGATGGAAATAGGGACACTGTGCAACCGAACTATCTCCTAAATGTAGATCCGAGCCAACCTCTCTGAAGTATAAGTAGTCACCGCCGGAATAAAGTGTGCCGACTTGGTCAACCTGTCGACTATGACCCAAACTACATCAAACTTATGCAATGTCCGCGGCAACCCAACAACAAAGTCCATAGTAATGCGCTCCCACTTCCACTCCGGTATAGACATCTGCTGAAGTAGGCCACCTGGTCTTTGGTACTCATACTTAACCTGCTGGCAATTCAAGCACCTAGCCACGTACTCAACTATGTCTTTCTTCATTCGCCGCCACCAATAATGTTGTCTCAGGTCACGATACATCTTCGTAGCACCTGGATGAATAGAATACCGCGAACTGCATGCCTCCTCTAGAATCCTCTCCCTCAAGACATCAACATTAGGAATGCATAGGCGACCCTGGAGTCGCAGAGCACCATCCTCGCCAATAGAAACCTCCTTGGCACCACCCTACAGCACCGTCTCTCTTAGAACTGCCAAATGCGTATCATCGAACTGTCGAGCCTTGATCTGCCCCAATAATGAAGACTGAGCAACAACACACGCAAGTACTCGGCTGGGCTCTGAAATATCTAACCTCACGAGTGTGTTAGCCAAGGATTGAATGTCCAAAGCTAGTGGCCTCTCCTCTGCTGGAATGAATGCCAAACTGCCCATACTCTCTGCTTTCCTGCTTAAGGTATCTGCGACCAAATTTGCCTTGCCCGGATGATAAAGAATGGTGATGTCATAATCCTTTAGTAACTCAAGCCATCTACGCTGCCTCAAATTGAGATCCCTCTGCGCTAACAAATATTGTAAGCGTGATGATCAGTATAAACCACACAGGACACCCCATACAGATAATACCTCCATATCTTAAGAGCATGAACAATCGCGACCAACTCTAGATCGTACACAGGGTAATTCTTCTCATGAATCTTCAGCTGACGTGAAGCATATACAATAACTTGCCCCTCCTGCATCAATACACATCCCAAGCCGACGCGTGAAGCGTCGCAATACACCATATACGTCCCCGAACCGTAAGCAAACACAAGAACCGGTGTTGTAGTCAAAGTTGTCTTAAGCCTCTGGAAGCTCGTCTCACAATCATCGGACCAGTGGAAAGGAGAACCCTTATGGGTCAATCTAGTCAAAGGTGCTGCAATGGATGAAAATCCATACACGAATCGACGATAATAACCTGCCAACCCTAGGAAACTCCGGATCTTGGTCACTGAAGTAGGGCGTGGCCAACTCTGAACCGCCTCAATCTTCTTGGGATCCACCTTAATACCCTCTCCTGATACAACATGCCCTAAGAATTTCACTAACTCAAGCCAAAACTCATACTTGGAGAACTTAGCATATAGTTTCTACTCTCGCAAGGTCTAAAGCACTACTCTCAAATGTTGCTCGTGCTCCCCCAGGTTACGCGAGTATATCAGTATGTCGTCAATGAAGACAATACAAAGGAATCAATATAAGGCCTGAACACCCTGTTCATCAAATCCATAAATGCCGCTGGGGAATTAGTCAAGCCGAAAGACATCACCAGGAACTCATAATGGCCATATCTAGTACGAATGGCAGTCTTCGGAACATCTGAGTCTCGAATCCTCAGCTGATGATACCTTGATCTCAAGTCGCTCTTAGAAAACACCCTGGCATTCTTCTGGTCGAACAAATCATCAATATGCTGCAACGGGTACTTGTTCTTGATAGTAACCTTGTTCAACTGGCGGTAGTCAATGCACATCCGCATGGTCCCATCCTTCTTCTTCACAAATAACACTGGTGCACCCCAAGGTGACACACTCAGTCTAACAAACCCTATTGCTAACAACTCCTCAAGCTGCTCCTTCAACTTCTTCAACTCTTTCGGAGCCATACGATACAGTGGGATAGATATAGGCTGGGTACCTGGAGCCAAATCATTGCAGAAATCAATATCACGATCTAGTAGCATGCCAGGAAGGTCAGAAGAAAACACATCGGCGAACTCCCGGACTACTGGAACTGAATCGATCATCGGAGACTCTACGGTGGTGTCCCGAACATAAGCTAGATAAGAAAAACAACCCTTCTCGACCATATGTCGAGCCTTCAGAAATGAGATAACCCGACTAGAGGCACTAACTGAGGAACCCTTCCATTCCAACCGTGGCAACTCTAGCATCGCTAAAGTAACAGTCTTGGCATGGTAATCTAGGATGGCGTGGTATGGGAATAACCAATCCATGCCCAGGATGACCTCAAAGTCGGTCATATCAAGCAACCGGAGGTATGCTCTAGTCTCGAATCCACAGAATGTGACCACAAAAGACTGGTAGATCCGATCCACAACCATAGAATCGCCCACAGGAGTCGACACATGAACAGGAGTACCCAAGGACTCACGAGGAATATCCAGGAAATGAGCAAACAGAGATGACACATATGAATAGGTAGACCCTAGATCAAATAGCACTGAAGCATCCCTACTGCAGACAGAAATAATACCTGTGATAACGGCATCTGAGGCCAATGCATCTGATCTGGCCGGAATTGCATAGAATCTGGCTGGAGCGTCGGCTGGCTAGCCTCCACCTGACTGAGCAGTAGCTGGCTGACCCCTCCTTGCCTGGCCTCCACCTCTAGGATGGCCCCTACCAGTCTGTCCTCCGCCTCTGGGCGGCTGGGCGTCTGGGCAACCGGTGCTGAAATCATGGGCTGCTGACCCTGCTGCACTGCCTTGCCCCGAAGCCTGGGGCAGTATCTCCTCATGTGACCCAGATCTCCGCACTCAAAATAACCCCGCAGTGCGGTGAACTACTACCCTGATGTCTGGCCCTGATGGCCTGTAGATCCACTAGAAGAAGCCTGAATAGCCGGTGGGCGGTATGAACTCTCCGGCATGGCACTGAAGTAGGAACTAGAAGAACCCTGGGGACCTGAATACCCACTGGAAGAACCCTTGATAGCTGGCGGCGGTAAGAACTCTATGGAATGGCGCTAAAATAGGGGCACGCTGGAGCACCTCGGGGAGGTGGTGGTGCTGAATAAGAAGGCATGCTAGGCTGACCCCTCCCAAACTGACCTCTGCCCCTAGCCGGGGCAACTCTGAACTCTCCTGAGAATCTAGCCCTCTTGTCCTGCTGCATCTGCTCCCTAGCTCTCAGACGGTAGCCCTCAATCCTTCGAGAAATCTCCACCACTAGCTGATAAGGAGTCCCCATCTCCACCTCTCGGGCCATGTTGGCCCTAATACCAGAATGCAACCCTGCAACAAACCTCCGCACCCTCTCTGCGTCAGTAGGAAGTATCATCAGTACATGGCGGGATAACTCAGAAAAACTTGCCTCATAGTAGGTCACCGACATCTGACCCTACTCAAGCTGCTCAAACTGATACCGTAGCTCTTCCCTCTTAGAGAGTGGAATATACCTATCCAGGAATACAACTGACCCTAAGTAATGGGAGGAGAACCCGCTGGTCTACCAAGAACATAGGACTGCCACCATCTACGGGCCCTGCCGTCCAGCTGGAATGTAATGAAGTCAACCCCATGAGACTCCAATATCCTCATGTTGTGCAGTCTGTCCCTGCACCTATCAATGAAATCCTGGGCATCCTCATGACGCTCACCTCCGAAGATAGGAGGGTGTATCCTTGTCCATTGGTCCAACAACTTTTACGGATCGCCATCCGCAGCCGGTCTGGGATCGGGTACCACTGCAGCAACTGGCTGAGCCCCATCCGCGGGTAGTGAACCCGGAGTCTGATACACTACAGCTGTATGACCAGGAGCCTAAGCAGTAGGGGTATGTGCTCCCCCTCTCGCCTGAGATGTAGCTGGGTCTGCTGGAAATAAAGCAGCCTGAGTCATGATGTCCATGAACTGCAACATACAACCCATGACCTCCTAGAAACCCGGTGTTGTCATAAAGTCCGCCAGGGTAGGCTCAGCTGTGGGCACCTCGCCCTGCTCCTTAATGATAGGATACCCCGTAGGATCCGCTGGTGGTGCAACTAGGACAGCTCTGGGACGCCCTCATCCCCTACCTTGGACTGGTTCCCTCCCCCGGCTCTGCCTCGACCTCTAGCAACAGGGGAAGCTGCTCCTCCCAGGCCTGGAACATCTGTCGTGCGCGTCCTCACCATCTGTGAGAGAATAGAAGAAAGAAATTTAGCATACCATCAACTGCACGATAGGAGCTGAGTAAAGAGTAGTTTCCTAACACCCTATAGCTTCTTGAATATACAGACGCCTTTGTACCGATCCACAAGACTTTATTAGGTTTGCTCATGACTTGTGAGACCTACGTGAACCTAGTGCTCTGGTACCATGTTGTCACGATCCAAATTCCATTCTAGGTTGTAATGGCACCCAACACCGTGGTTAGGCAAGCCAATCCTAACAACTAGCAAGTTTCAATTATTATATTAAACATTCCCAACATTTCCCTTAACTTATAATTAAAACAGTCGATAATTGTCAATTTCATAATAATATAAGTACAATCCAAAAATAATAGTCTACTAATGTGTATGCCAGGAACTAGTGTCACAAGTACTAGGGCAACTAGTAGAATAAATAAAAGAATGTAACCATCCTACTGTCTGAAACAGATTAGACAGTAATAACAAAAAGAAGAGAGTCCAGTATGCTGTCGAATAGCTCAGAGGGACAGCTCACCGTGGAATCTCGGTCAAATCAGGGATGTGCGCCGGACTGGTAGCTAGATGTACCTGCCTCAGATCCTGTACATTTAAGTACAGAAGCATAGTATGAGTACATAAACAACACGTACCCAGCAAGTATCCAGTCTAACCTCGAAAAAGTAGTGACGAGGGGTCGACTTGACACTTACTAAGGTCAATATCAATAATATATAAGGGCTACACTAAGCATGGATGGCATGTAGAAAATGACAGATCCAGAACAAGGAGCAACAATATATATATATATATATCGAATTCAGTTGCATCATGCAACAACTTACATTTCAAGGCTTTTAAACAGTGTAAATCATGGTGAATTCCACATAAATATCAAGCGCACATTATGCTGAGGTCGTACGGCCCAATCCAACATAATAATAATTGTGCACTGCTAGATGGTCGAATGGCACGAATCATAGATGCATCTATTTCTACCGAGGCGATCGGCCCGATCCACATATAGCAATTATTATCAAGAGGCACATAAAGGCGCATTTATAGGCCGTTCATACAAGTTCTCAAGTAAGTGCGTACATTCATTTATATTTATGTTTACCTTGAAAATGGTAATGACAATTATATTTGAATTTGTGGTTCTAAAAATACGCAATTTATTTTAATACTAGTTATTAGTCAATAGATGCTAAGTATAAATAAAGAGAACAAGAAATGCAAACCAAGGTTATCGCAAAACTGAGCCTCGAGCTGGCTGGAACAGGGGCCTCGAGGTAGTTAGGGCAGTTAGCAATGAACAAATGATGAAGAAACAAAGAAAAGGAAGGCCTCAAAGGTAGACTTTTATGGTTATAATGGACAATAAATGAACAGTGAGAGAATAGCAATAAATGTGTAGAATAATTGTTTAAGCAAAGAGAGCAGAGAATGTTGTATTGTACTCCATATGTTGTATATCCCCCTTACAAAATAACAAGGGTCCCCTTTATATAGGGGGGAGAATCCCCACATGGTGCATGTCTAATAATGATGAGGAAATGCTACTGGTACAGATATACAACGGCTCAGTAATGATTTGTACTATTTCTCGTAGATTATGTCAGTTCTAATCACGTGCCCTCGGGAACTTCCCACCTTTCAATGACGGGCGTCGATTTTCATGCTGCCTCGAAGTACGTTATGATGAGTCCTCGATATACCCTCTCGAGGTGAGTGCTTCGAGCCTTAGACTGTTCTTTGAGCCCATCGAGGCCGGGCTCGAGAACGCCATAGAAGCCTTAAAATCAGTCTTTCCTGATTTTGACTGTATACAGATAGTCCCCGCATTTCTTGGAATGAAATAACTAGGAACAATTTGAATTCTTCAACTCTTCAATGCCTTCATCATTATGTCAGTTATGTTATGCGAGCGGTTGATGTGACAAAAAAAAGGATGTTCAAAAGTCACGTTCGCCCGTCTCTTGAAAAGCCTTGAACTGATTACGATGATTGGCCATCCTTTGGCTTTCCCCAATGCGCACTACTGACCTCTATAAATACTCCAATCCTTCACTCCTTACTCTTTATCATATCTTCGAACATTCAACAGCTCTCCTTACTTCCTTCCTGCGCTTGTTTCTCATCCAGATTTTCTTTTTTCCTCTGAAATCTTTCAGTAGAAATGGCAAAGACCTCTAGAACTGTTCCCCAAGGTGATAAAGTTTCTTTGTCTTCACGCTCGTCTAAGGGCAAGGCCATAGTGCCTCCTCGTCTTGAGGAATGCATCCCCGGACCCTGTGAGACATCCTCCGATTTCACGATTGACAAGCCCTTCTTCGAAACTGGGGCGGTGCGAACCCATATCCCGATACATTAGCCTAATAACCGACACTAGGAAGGTGAAAGCTGATTGCCGCTGGGGAGAGGTGGTGCAAGTGGAGGTTCCTTCTCGGGAGGAAGATATAACGACACACAAACCCGGTTTCCTTAGTGTATACACATATCCTTTTACCCTAGGTCCGGTAGAACCATCCTCGCCATCGATAGACCCCGTAATCCTTGATTTCTGCGGACAATGCCGGGTGATGCTCGGCCAAATTCATCCATCATTCTGGCACATTGTTTACATGATTAGGCACTTTGCAAACACGGTCGAGGGGGTACCTTTCATCCTTGACCATCTGATTAGAATGTACAGCCCCCGACTTTATCGGGAGGTTTGATTAAGCTTCAACGTCAGGCCCCGAAGGCTTTCTTTGCCTGTACCGACGAAGGCAAGGACAGGGGGTGGATGACCCACTTTGTACGAGTTAGGACCTCGGATCTAGTTCCTGTTGAAAGGATGTCATTCCCCGAGGAATGGAATATGAATCGTAAGTGAATTTATTGATTAAATATTTTTTCTTTCCTTTGGACCATTTTCCCTCTTGAACTAACTTCCTTCGATGATGCAGCTGTTGAGTGGTACCCTGGAGCGGTTAAGGATCTTTCGAGTTGGGTTCGCCAACTTGATTTGACTTGCCCGTATTCTAAGCGCGTGTGGCGCGATCTGGCTAAGGCCTGATGGGAAGCTAAAAATCATGGTGAGGTTTTTCTTCTGCCGTACTTGAGCTCGTTACAGAGGTACCCCTTGATTGTATTCTCATTTTTCATACCTGCCTTTTATGTTTGTGCAGGCCTGGGAGATGCCCCTTTGATGAGGGAAACCTCCTCCGGGGAGGCGGATACCTCAAAACTTGCCAAAGAGAAGAAGAGAAAGAGAAAATCGCCGACCAAATCCTTAAAACCGAAGAAGGCAAAAGCTCAAAAGCCTAAGGCTGATTTAGCGGCCCTAACTTCAGAAGCAGTAGAGAGCCCCCGAGCTGAGGGCGAAGAGAAGGATGACTCTCTGCTAGCGTCCGGGGGAAGAGGAAGTGTGCCTGCTTCGAGTCTTGCTAAGCCGATGGCTGTCGAGCTGAAGGCTTCCAAACCAGAAGTTCATGATGTTGTCTCACCTCGAGCCGAAGAGGCTCTCGAGAATCGATCAGATGATGTCCCTGAGCCAATCGATGGCCAAACCATTCCCTGAGCCAAGGGGTGTTTGGTATATGAGTTAGGGGAACCTAGCTTTGAGGCTCCTCGGGGGCAAGAGAAGGCCCCGATCGATCCAGCCAGAGTTGTTGATGTGGGTGGCTCTCTGTTGGGTCCGGCATTCTCTCCGAGGGAGATACGGGATGCCCATAACAGAAAGACTTCCAATACGGGGGCGTCCCTCAGGGAGAACGATGTATTTGAAGGATTCTTCACTAGGGTCGAACAAAATCCCAAACTTAACACCTCGCTTATTCTCGAGGAAGTTGAGAGGCTATGCAAACAGGTGATCTGTCACCGACTACGCTCCGAGTTTCGATCCTCATCTTTCCTGATTTTGTTCTTTCATGCTTTCAGGCTATAGTGCTTCACAATCGGGCCAATGCTAAGTCCCAAGTTGAGTCAACCCGCTATGAGGAAGAGTGTAGGAAGCTCTCGTCAGAGGCTGACGAGCTCAAAGCTCTTTTAACCAAAAGGGAGGAAGAACTTCATGACCTTCGGGCTCGTTTGGAGACGGTGTCTCGAGAGCGGGCCGATCATGCTAAGCAGGTAATACAATCTTCGTATGTTTTTATTTTCGTGCTTGTCCGGCTTCGGCATTTAACACCTTTGGGTTTATCTTTGCAGCTTGAGAAGAAAGATGTCCTGATGAGGGAGGAGCTCGGAGCCAGGGATATTAAGATTCTCGGACTCAAACAGCGTGTGGATGAGATAGCCTTCGAGAGAGATGCCCTTCAAGGGATGTTGACCTTGGTTGAGCATCATCTTCAAGATGTGAGGGCGAATAGTAGTAAGTACAAGGACCTTTCTGCTGAATCGGTCGCCGCGCTATCTGCAGCCAACTCTGAAGCTGATGCGCTCATATCCTCGTACCGAGAAGATGTTGTTGTGCAAATGCTCGAGCCATGAAGGTATCTGAAGAGGCCGAGCTTAAACTGACCCGAGCCTTGGAGCATGCCCGATTGAGATCTCGGAGATAGGATCTCGAGGATGTAGATGCAAGGGGCATCGATTTGTCTGCTGTGATCGAGAGGGTGAAGGCCCTAGAAGAAGAATCGGCAGCTCTGCTTTCTTCCGATGATGGTTCAACCAGTGGTTCGACCAGTGGCTCGGAGGATGATGAAGATGAAGGCGAAGTACCCGAGGGGGAGGAGGCCGTTGATGTTTTGGTGGTCGAGGACCAAGCCGTTGAAGGCACATCTTCTTAGGGAGCTCCATCCGATCAAGCGACCCTGGCGGTAGAATAGGTTTTTATTTGTTCCTTTTTTATGTGAGGGTTCCAGGCGCGAGTCTGGAAAATAAGTCTTTGTGGACCTTTATTATATATATAAGGATCTTTGCTTTTCGTCATTTCTTGTCTTCCCTTAGCCTTTTTTGGAATAGACTTTGATGTTCATCGATGACCAGTTTGATGTCGATTCGACTTAAAATATAAACCCCTTAGGTTTTTATGCTCAACGAATGATCAGTAACAGTTAACCATTCAGGGTTCGATCCTCGAGTCGAATTCTGACCCGGGGCTATCGACCCTCTAGTTTTTGACGCATTGGCCCTTAAGCTCAGTAGACTAGCCCTTAGGCTCTTATGCATTGGCCCTTACGCTCTTTAGGCTGGCCCTTAGGCTCTTACGCATTGGCCCTTAGGCTCTTTAGGCTAGCCCTTAGGCTCTACGACCTAAGGGCTATATTGGGTCGATGCGACCTTTAATATGGCTATAGTTTTCCCTCATTTTGGATAAAGACTTTTGAAGTTTTGATTATGCCTTGGCATATTTTGTGTTTGTCCGACTCTTTGACAGCTCAAACGAGAAACTCGATTATGAGTCGATATGTGACGATAGATGAGTACCTCGGGAGGTTTTCTTGAAGGCTGAGTTTTCGAAACCTTTCCATCGAAGGCTGATTTTTTTCGAAGCCTTTTTATCGTTTGGAGCTGATATTATTGAAGCTCCTTTGCTTATGCCGAGGGTAGCCTGATTAACCACTTCTTTTCAAAGTATTTTTGAAGCATTTGAAGGCATTTAGTTGTATGGAGGTAGTCGTACGTCTCCCAGCCGTGTTAATTCGGCGTAGCCTTTTAGTTCGACCGTAGTCTTTATGTTTGGCCGTAGCCTTTATTCCCCGTGTGCGGTGACCTTGGCGTCTATATTGAGGGTATGCCTTTTTAGGGGTCTTACAAGTTCGAATATATAGCCTTGGCCTTAATATCGGGGTTATGCCTTTTTAAGGTCTTATAAATTTGATGTTGCCTCACTGAGGGCTTACGAGCTCGAAGTTTCCTGATCGAGGTCTTATGAATTCGATTCTTTGATGGATCGATGAGTTGACTGTCAATGACAGTCCCCGAGTGTTCAAGAATTTTTGGCTTTTGAGCTGTTTTGCGTGATAGTAGCAAACTTCTTTGAGGTACTCAGCATTTTGACAAGCAGAGAGGCTTCTTTGATTACTTGATATATGTGTACATGTTCTTGCCTTCGGAGGCTCGATTGTTCTACATGGACACGGTTCATTTGACCGTTTGGCCCAATACAATAGTTTCCTATCGAGGTCCTCTTAGGCATAACTCGATCTTCTCGAAAAGATAGCCTCCGAGGGGGGATGCCCCCCAGTATTCGAGGTTGATTGAGAAGAAGCCTTGAATACTTGTTAAGTTTGCCTTAGGTAGCATATAGATGTCGCCTCGTTAAAAAACCTCGCCGGTAAAACCCATTTGGGATAGAATCCGATCTAAGGGAAAAAGAGTGATGCAACGCATGCTTTAAAACCCAAGGTCTTCGAGCTGGAGAATGCTTCGATTCCTCCCATTTGAACATTTGCAATAAGTTATTATAAAACATAAATAAAAGGGAGAAGGTTATACCTTAGCAATAATAGCGTTTGAGCATCGATATGTTCCAATTGCTTGGAAGTTGCTCGCCTTCCATGGTGCCAAGTTTGTAGGACCCTTTGCCTACTACTCCGAGGACGCGGTACGGTCCTTCCCAGCTCGGGCCTAGCTTCCCTTCTTTTGGGTTTCGAGTGTTGAGGGTGACTTTCCTCAGGACAAAGTCCCCGACTACGAAGTATTGGAGGTTTGTTCTCCTATTATAATATCTCTTGATCCTCTATTTTTGGGCGGCCATTCGAACTAGTGCAGCCTCTCGCTTTTCATCTAGTAGCTAGAGGGCCATAGTCATGGCCTCGCTGTTCGAGTCCTCGGTGGCATGTCGAAATCTGGCGCTTGGCTCTCCGACCTCGATCGATATCAAAGCCTCAGACCCGTATACCAAAGAGAACGGTATCTCTCCTGTGCTTGACTTCGAAGTTGTTCGGTATGCCCATAGTACTTCGGGCAATACCTCTCTCCATTTTCCCTTTGCATTTTCTAACCCCTTTTTCAAGTTTTGGATGATGGTCTTGTTCGTGGACTTGGTCTGTCCATTTGCACATGGGTGATAGGGCGTTGATAGGATCCTCTTGATTTTATGATCTTCGAGGAATTTCGTCACCTTGCTGCCTATGAACTGTTTCCCATTATCACATGTAATCCCGGAGGGGATCGCGAATCGGCATATGATGTGGTCCCAGATGAAGTCACTGACTTCTTTTTCGCTTATCTTCTCGAAGGCCTGTGCTTCCACCCATTTTGAGAAATAGTCAGTCATAAACAGAATAAATCTAGCTTTACCCGGCGCTGTTGGTAGGGGCCCAACGATGTCCATCCCCTATTTCATGAACGGCCATGGTGATAAGACTGAATGTAGCTGTTCACCGGGTTGGTGAATCATTGGCGCAAACCTTTGGCATTTTTCACACCTTCGAACGAATTCCTTGGTGTCCTTCTCCATGCTATCCTAACAGTAGCCTGCTCTGATCACCTTTTGAACCAAAGAATCGGCGCCAGAATGATTTCTACAAGTGCTCTCGTGGATTTCTCGAAGTACATAATCGGTATCCCCCATCCCAAGCATACTGCTAGAGGTCTGTCGAAGGTCCTTCTATATAGTGTTCCATTCTCGTCGAGTGAAAATCGAGCTGCTTTGGCTCGAAGGGCCCTCGATTCTTTTGGGTCTATGGGCAGCTTCCCATTTTTTGAATAGTCGATGTATCTATTCCTCCAATCCCATGTTAGACTTGTTGAGATCTCGGCGTGGCCTTCTTCAATCACCGACTTGGATAACTGTACAACGGCTCCCGGGAGTATGTCATCTTCTTCGACGGATGACCCCAGGTTCGCGAGTGCATCGGCCTCGCTGTTCTGATCTTGAGGAATATGGACTAGAGTCCATTCTTTGAAGCAATGCAACGTGACTTGAAGTTTGTCTAAGTATCTTTGCATCCTGTCTTCTCAAACCTCGAAGCTCCCATTTACTTGGTTGACTACCGGAAGGGAGTCGCATTTTTCTTCGACGACTTCTGCTCCTAGGCTCTTGGCCAGCTCGAGACCTGCAATCATAGCCTCATACTCGGCCTCGTTGTTAGTTAACTTCAAAGTTATTATAGATTTCCTAATCATGCCACCCGTAGGCGGTTTCAGAACGATACCGAGCCCGGACCCTTTCACGTTCGAGGCACCGTCGGTGAATAGGATCCATACCCCCGATGATGTGACCATTTTTAGCAAGAGTTCTTTCTCTACCTCAGGCATGAGGGCAGGCGTAAAATCAGCCACGAAGTCCGCGAAAATTTGGGACTTGATAGGCGTTCGGGGTTGGTACTCGATATCATACCCTCCGAGCTCGATGGCCCATTTGGCCAATCGGCCCGATAATTCAGGTTTGAGCAAGATGTTTCAAAGAGGGTATGTTGTTAAAATACATAAATGATGGCATTGAAAATAAGGTTTTAATTTTCGAGATGCACTTATTAATGCAAGAGCTAATTTTTCTAAGTGTGGATACCTGGTTTCAGCATCTCCTAGAGTCTGACTTACGTAATAAATAGGGAATTGCGTACCTTGTTCTTCCCGAACGAACACACCACTTACCGCTACCTCAGATACGGCCAGATACAAGTACAACGTTTCATCGTCCTTCGAGGTATGGAGCAAAGGCGGGCTCGAGAGATACCGCTTTAACTCCTCTAAAGCATGTTGGCATTCCGGAGTCCACTCAAAGCTATTTTTCTTCTTGATCAAGGAGAAGAAATGATAAATCTGATCGGACGATCTCGAGATGAATCGGTCTAAGGCCGTTATCCGCCCGGTCAGCCACTTTACGGCCTTCACATTGTTCACTACTGTGATTTCTTCAATGGCCTTGATTTTGTCGGAGTTGATCTCGATCCCCCTATTCGACACTATGAAGCCTAAAAGTTTGCCCGATCCTACTCCGAACGCACATTTCTCAGGGTTGAGCTTCATGTTGTAGCTTCTAAGGATATCGAATGTTTCCTGCAAATGAGTCAAATGGTCCTCTGCGTGCAGGGACTTAACTAGCATGTCATCAATGTAAACTTCCATAGATTGGCCTATTTGATATTCGAACATCTTATTAACTAGGCGTTGGTACGTAGCTCCTGCATTTTTTAGCCCGAAAGGCATTACATTATAATAGTATGTAGCATACTTCGTGATGAACGAAGTCTTTTCCCTGTCCTCTGGGTTCATTTGAATTTGATTATACCCAGAGTAGGCATCGAGAAAAGTGGGGATCTCGTGGCCGGTCGTGGCATCGATCAAGCGATCGATGTTGGGTAATGGGAATGAGTCTTTGGGGCATGCTTTATTTAAGTCTTTATAATCTACGCACATACTTAATTTATTTCCTTTTTTAGGAACCACTACCACGTTAGCCAACCATTCGGGATATTTTACCTCCCTAATTAGTCCTATTTTGAGGAGTTTTGCTAACTCGTCTTTGATGAACGCATGTTTTACCTCGGATTGAGGCCTCCTTTTTTTGCTTTACTGGTTTGAACCCGGGGTCGACACTTAGTCGATGAGTAGTTATTTCTGGCGGGATCCCTGTCATGTCTAAATGGGACCAAGAAAAGCAATCAATGTTGTTAATAAGAAATTGGATGAGCATTTTCCTGAGTTTGGTGGTTAATCCCGTTCCCAGGTATACCTTTCGATCTGGAAGACGTTCGATCAGGACGGCCTGTTCGAGTCCTTTGACCATTGATTTTGTTGCATCCGACTTCTCGGGGGCAACGAAGGTCCGAGGGGTGAGGAAGTCTTCCACGTCATCTTCGTTCGAATACTCACTGACCACTTGTTCCTCGGGGGTCAGCCTGTTCCCTAACTCATCCTGGACGGGGAGAGTCGATGTTGGTGCCATGTCGTTTACCGTGAACATCTCCATAGCTGCATGATGTTCTCCGTACACTGTTTTTATACCATCTCTGTGGGGAACTTCATCATCTAATGAAGAGTTGATGGTACCACCCTCATGTTGTGTATTCACAGTCTTCCAAGTAAGGCATTGTACCTCATGTCACCTTCAATGACATGAAACTTGGTTTCTTGCACTTTGCCAGACACGTTGACTGGGAAGTTGATTTCTCCCTTCGTTGTCTCACTTGCCATGTTGAACCCATTGAGGACTCGAGAGGTGGGTACGATCTGATCGAGCAATCCGAGCTGCTCCACCACCTTCGACCTGATTATGTTGGCCGAGCTACCTGGATCCACGAGCACACATTTAATTTGAACGTTGTTCAAAAGGAAAGATATTACTAGTGCATCATTATGTGGTAGGGACAAGGCCTCGATGTCTTCTTCTCTAAATGTAAGGGCGTCCTCGGGTATATAACTCCGAGTTGGCCTTTCCGTTGCGATGGGCACTTTGGCCCATTTGAACTTAAGTCCCTATGGGACGTTGGTTTCTCCAACGATCATGTGAATGATGTGCCGAGGTTCTTCTGGTCCATTCCTTCCGTTTGCCTCTCTTTCTCGAAAGCGGTCCTTGGCTCGATTGCTGAGGAATTCTCGAAGGTTCCCTTCGTTAATCAGATGGGCCACCTCCTCTCGGAGCTGTCTACAATCCTCGGTCCTATGACCATGAATGCCATGGTATTCGCACATCAAGTTGGGGTTCCTTCGGGAAGGATCTAACTGTGCGGGCTTTGGCCATCTGGTATCCCTGATTCTACCCATGGCTGATACGATGTCTGAGACATCGATGTTGAAGTTGTATTCCTACAATCGGGGTGCCTCCATTGGCCTTGAGTGCTTGTCAAACCCGGTCTTTCTCATAAGTCCCCGGGAATTTTGGCCTCAATCTGCTCCTCGATCATTTCGAGGTATATTCTGCCTCGAAGTGTCTCTTCGATCTTCGAAGTATGGTTGATGCCTTTCTTTGCCTGATTTTGACTCCCTTTCAGTAGACTTTGATTCCTTTGCTAGGAGCCTGCTTGAACATACTGAGCCAGAGGGGGCTCCCAATTGGTCGTCCTCCACCCTGATCTTCAATTGATATCTGTTGTGTACATCTGCCCAGGTCACAGCGGGATACTCAACCAAGTTCTGCTTTAGCTGCCTCGAAGCTATCGAGCTTCGCTCGTTCAAGCCTTGAGTGAAGGCATGCACTGCCCAGTCATTGGAGACCGGTGGTAATTCCATTCACTCCATCTGGAAGGAGATACAAATTCCCTCAGTATCTCGTTCTCCCTTTGTTTGATTTTGAAGACATCGGGCTTCCTGGTGCGACCTTGATGGCACCAGTGTGTGCCCTCACGAAAGAGTCTGCTAACATGGCAAACGAATCTATTGAGTTTGGGGGTAGGTTATGATACCACATCATAGCCCCATTTGACAGTGTTTCTCCAAAAATTTTCAACAAGACGGACTCAATTTCGTCATCCTTTAAGTCGTTCCCTTTTACAGCACAAGTGTAAGCAGTAATGTGCTCATTGGGGTCTGTGGTCCCGTTATACTTCGGGACATCGGGCATTCTGAATTTCTTCAGGATAGACTTTAGAGTCGTGCTTGGTGGGAAAGGTTTCTGTATGAATTTCTTTGAATCTACGCCCTTCAGAATCGGGGGTGCGCCCAGGATCTGACCGACCCTCGAGTTATAAGTCTCCACCTTTTTATCATTAGCCTCTATCTTCTTTTCTCCTGATTCAATCCTTTTGGCGAGGTCCTCGAGCGTCTTCATAATAGCGGAGTCTACTGTTGACCCGTTGTTACTCGATCTCTCTGGTGCCTGCTCGACTCGGGGAGCCGTTTCCGGTGCTGCTGTGCTTGGAGTTTTCTGTTGACTTTGTAGCTGAGCAATAGCCACTTGTTGTGCTTACAACATCTCAAGAATGACTTGAAGGCTAACTTCTCTTTCCTCCTGAGCTGGAGTCCCCTATGCTTCATGCTGGTTTTCCCCGCACACTGTCGTCGGTATGAGAGCTTACATCGACATGCACAGTGTTGCGCAAGCTCACGCCGATGGGGATTTGTGCTGGTGTCGCCCCTGGGTTTGGCGGTGGTACACCGACATCTGCACCGTTCTCTCCATGAGGCCCAAAATCGTTCTTTTCGCGTGCATTTGCTGAGTTAGACATTTTTACCTAAAATCAGAGATTCTTGGACAAGAAAAAGTGTGAAGAATAACTTGTGTTTTTTAGAAAACTAGCACCAAAACAATCACTATTATTTTCAGCCCCACGGTGGGCGCCAAACTGTTTACCTTGAANAAGAAAAGTCGACAAAACCCGAAAGACTATACCGACGAAAACCTGAGCCTCGAGCTGGGCTGGGAGACGAGGGGGCCTACGAGGGTAGTTAGGGGCAGATAACAATGAACAAATGATGAAGAAACAATGAAAATGAAGGCCTCAATGGTAGCCTTTTGTGGTTAATAATGGACAGTAAATGAACAGTGAGAGAATAGCAATAAATGTGTAGAATAATTGTTTAAGCAAAGAGAGTAGAGAATGTTGCATTGTATTCCATATGTTGTATATCCCCCTTACAAAATGACAAGGGTCCCCTTTATATAGAGGGGGAGACCCCACATGGTGCATGTCTAATAATGACGAGGAAATGCTACTGGATACAATGGCTCAGTAATGATTTGTACTATTTCTCGTAGATTCTGTCAGTTCTAATCACGTGCCCTCGGGAACTTCCCACCTTTCCATGACGGTCTTCGATTTTCATGTTGCCTCGAAGTACGTTATGATGAGTCCTCGATATACCCTCTCGAGGTGAGTGCTTCGAGCCTTAGACTGTGCTTTGAGCCCATCGAGGCCGGGCTCGAGAACTCCATAGAAGCCTTGAAATCGGCCTTCCCTGATTTTGACCATATACAATTTATTTCAATCCCTACGATGTCCTAAGTGACCTCAGTAGCAAGCAAGAATGTAAGCAATAACAAATATGGCATGAAACGGGTCCTAAAATACCCGGACAATTAGCATAATAGTAGCTACGCACGGACTCTCGTCACCATGTACATACGTAGACCCCACAGACAATCACATACATTTATTTAATTCACCTAGGTGGTTCATTTCCCTCTTACAAGGTTAGAAAGGAGACTCACCTTGCTCCAAAGCTTACTTCCAATATCAAGAACACACTCAAAACCTCAATTCGGAGCCGAACGATCCAAAACTAATCAAATAGGGTAAGAACTAGTCAATACAAGCTCAAGAGTTCATATTCTAACTATTAAAGCAATTTCCCAACCCTAAACACAAGTTTCCTAAAATCCATCCCCGGGCCCACGTGCCCGGATTCTGGAAATTCTTGAGGGAAGTTGTTACCCATAACCTAAGGATTAAGAATATATGATTTTTACTTCATTCCATAACAAATTTCGTGGTAAAATCTTATTTTTATCAAAACCCTAGTTTTTACTCCAATCCCATGACTTCTACAAATCTTTAGGTGTTAATCTACCCAAGAACCAAGTATTAAACTCACATTAAGAATGAGTAACTTACCTCACAATGGCTAGGTTGAAATCCCCTCTTGGAAGCTCCCAAATCACCCAAACAATGAGTGAAATGTGTCAAAAATGACACATTCCCGTATTAAATGAAGGCACTGCCTTCAGCGATTTCCGCACCAGCGGTTAGGGTACCGCATCTGCGGTCAGGGTGTCGCATCTGCGGTCTCGCTTCTGCGAGGAAGTGTCCGCATCTGTGGACTCTGCTTGGGCCGGCTGGGGACCGCATCTGCGGTAAGTGGCGGCTTCTGCGGTCCCGCTCCTGCGAAAAAGGAGTCAATTCTGTGGTTTCTAGGCTCCCTACCTGGAGCCGCATCTGCGATGGGTGGACCGCTCCTGCGGTCTCGCACCTATGGTTGTTCAACCGTAGGTGCGGTTATGACAGCAAACTGTAGCTTCAACCCTTTCCGAAGTTTTCTAACTCAACTCGAGCCTCGTCCATTGACGCTCAAGGCCCCCGGGGCCCCGCCCGAACATACCGACAAGTTTGAAATCATAAAACAAACTCGCTCGAACCCTCGGAATGCCCAAAACAATGCTAAATCTACGAATCACCCCCTTAAACCAATTGGATCAAACTTATGAACTTCAAGTTCTTCAATTCACATCCAATGCGATGAAACACACTTGTACTACTCGGATTGACACCAAATTTTGCGTGCAGGTCTTAAATGACAATACAGAACTATTCCCGGTCTCGGAATTCCGTTCGGACCTCGATAACACAAAAACCCGCTCCAAACCAAATATTTAAGAACTTAGAAATCCTTAAGGAATCAACTTTCACTATTAGGCGCCAAAACACTCCTGGGTCATCCAAAACCCGATCCGGCATACGCCCAAGTCCAAAATCATCATACGAACCTGTTAGAACCTTCAAATCCGGATTCCATGGTCGTTTGCTCAAAATGTTAACCGAAGTCAAACTTGGCCTTTTAAGCCAACCTTAAGCAACCAAGTGTTCCAATTTCAACTCAAACTCTTCCAAATCCCGAACCAACCATCCCCTCAAGTCATAAATCAGTAAAAGCAAGTACGGAAAGTTTTATTTAGAGGAACGGGGTTCTAGAAAGCAAAACGGCCAGTCGAGTCGTTACACACGCATATCAAAGCTTTACCATATTTTTATCTCTCGCAAGCTCTGTTGTTCAGTTCATACTTCCAATATCTTGTTTAGTTTGTTCGAGGGCGATTAGCTCGAAGGCCATAATATTTCATCACATTGGTTTGTTTATTTTACTGTAATTCCTAGCATTAACTCTTATATTTTGTCAATTTGTGCCAAGTGAAATCACATATCCTTAATACCACTTATAAGTTTAATCGTTATCCAATTTTAAGGGTAAACAGTTTGGCGCCCACCGTGGGGCTAAGGATAATAGTGATTTCTTGGTACAATTTTTGTAACACACATAATTTTATGTTTGTTCTTATTGAAGTGTCTTTGATTCTCGGATCAACATGTCAAACTCTCAAGTAGCACCCACACACACAGAAGATGGCCTTGGTCTCCATGGCGAGAACAACAACATAGCCGCCCTAGGAAACGGAGTACCTCCAGTCAACCCCGATGGAGCTCTAGCCGTGGATCCAATAGACGTCAACTCCCATATTGCCATTAATGGGAATTTGGGCGTCAATCCTAAAAATAGCATCCGTAGAGATGATCGAACAGCGGATCAGAACACACAGGGCGGTGAAGAAGGATGGATTAGCCTTCGAATGATATTCGAAATGCTGCAGACTCAACAAGCTGCAATAGCATAACTAGGGGTGGGCATAAAATCCGAAAAACCAAATTCCGAACCGGACCGAATTATTTCGGTTTTTTTCGGTATTTCGGTCTAATTCGGTACTAAATTTTTGGTATTTCGGTATTTCGGTTCGGGACTCGGTTTTAGAAATCTGAAATTTCGGTATTTCGGTATAATCGAAATACCGATTTTTAAAAGGCCACTGCCCATCCCCAGCCCAACGCCCAAGCCCACCCATCTTTTGTTAGCTGGTTAATAGTTAGAGTTAGGGCATGAGTAAAGACGATAATTTTAATTGACAAGTTTCATCTGCTCAAGCTCAGCAGACTGCTGCAGCGCTGCTACGATTTGGCGTCGGCGATTTGGATTTTGGGGGGATTTCCGACTTCGCACTTCGCAGCTCCGACTCCTCACTCCCCAGTCTTCAATTTTCAAAGGTATGTTTCTACTTTCTAGCGATTTCTATTTTCTAGCGATGGAAATGAATTTGATGAAGATTTCTAGTTTGAAGTGTTGTACTATTGGGTGTTTCTGGTCATTTTCTTGGGTTCGAAATCTACTATAGTTGTTGTTTTTGCTGTTTTGCTGCCTGTGCTGTTCTGCTGTCCACTTCTCGACTTTGCGAAGTGCGAAGTCGGAAATCGCCCCAAAATCCATTTTTGGATTTGTTCTGTTCTGTATCTGTTCTGTTCTAATTTGCGATGTGCTGTTCTGTAATCTGTATTTGTTCATTTTTCTGCTATCCAGATAACTCCCTCAATCAATAGTTCAATACAGTAATTCTTGACACGATAACGAATGAGGATGAGATGATTTGAGCTATTTCATGTCATGAATATGTTCTTCTCCACGATTGGTTTATGTATTGAAACTGTGAAATGTATTAGTTCTAGCTTCATTATTTCCTTGTCAGGTTATTAGATCTAGAAACATAAGTTATGTTAGGTGTTTACAAATTACTTTATAACAGTTTCTTTTCATTCATCCTTATGTCTGCTTAGGTAACTAGCATGCTAAAATCTGTTTGGCTTTCTTGTTAAGTTGGCATATGAAACACTGTGAATGGGGCATGATACCAAATTAGGATTATGAGATAGTATTTGAACTAAAAATCAGTATTTAAACACGATATTCAATTAAGGTGTTTCTGCTCCCACTTTTCTGCTCCCTTTGATTATATTTGTAACCTTGATCAACTTTGTAAATAGCTAAATGCCTATGATTGTACCCCATGATTGTTAATTTGTGTTTATATTTGTTTAATTTTGTATAGATGGCAGATACAAGTAGAGTAAGTGATGCTGGTTCAAGTGAAAGTTTACCTATTACGGTAGATAGTAACACCAACACCATTGATACCCAAGATTCCA
>NW_017674262.1:0-3489 GCF_001879085.1 Nicotiana attenuata | reverse complement strand
GAACTAAATTTTCCAAGAAAATGCCATTCTGCGGCCCAGAATGCGGTCGCAGATCTAGTATGCGGACCGCATTCCTACCACAGAGTGAAACAGAAGAGTTGTCAAAATTAATGTTGAAAATGCGGTCTATTATGCGATCGCATAACCAATATGCGGACCGCATAATCGTCGCATAAGTTCCTCAAGGATTTGTGAAGGTCAGTTCTGCGGTGCACAATGCGACCGCATAACAGGAATGCGGACCGTATTCCTGTCGCAGACCCGAACAGACTCCTCAGAGTTTTGGGGGCACTTCTGCGGTCCAATCTGCGGACCGCATTTCGATTATGCGATCGCAGAATGCGACCGCAGATCTTGCTCGAGCTTCTATTTTTCCAAATTTTAAAACCCGACCCCTTTGTAATAAAACACCCATCCCCCTCATTCTTTAACGATCTTCTACACAAAATAAGAGAGAGTAAGAGATGGTCTTGAGAGAGAAAGTCATCTTCTCCAAAATTTGGTTCTTCAAAACTATCCGGGCCGGGAAATTTCAAGCTTATCTTCATCCCCCTTTTCTTGCAGGTAAAATCCCTAACCCTTTTCATTGAATTTCAGGTTTAAACTAAGGGGGGAGTCTCATGCATTGGTTCTTGAAAATAATGGTTGAACTCATACATGCATGCCTTTCTATAACCTAAAATCTAGTAGGAGTAGTTGGGTGGGAGCAAAGACTTATACAAAGAAGGGGCTGATAACCTAGATAAGTTTAAGAAGCATTTGTGAACCCCAATTCTAAGTTATGTGTATTAAATTGTGCACTAGATTGACGTTGCTAGATTATTTGGTGAATTGGAAATAGAAGTTAAAAGGGAATTCGGCTCCTGGTATGTATGGCTAACTTTGATCTTTGTAAAATCACCTTGCTTGGTGTTCAATATTTGGTACGTGTTGTCTACGTGGGTTATTTGTGAAGTTAAACTCTTGCTAGTAATATGAGTTTACTTGTGTGAACCATTTGTGAATTCATGTAAATATTGTGCCTTAAACGTTGTTGGTTAAGACGTCCGATGTGATTGTGCAAGTAAATGGCAATAAACCAAGTTGTAATTGCGAATGTGTTATGTGGTAAGAACTGTGGGATAAATGATGGAAAGGAATCGAGATTGGTGAAAAATTGAGATAACTGTGGTAACATCCTTTGTGGCTAGTTGTGGAAAATCATTGTTGTGATTTAAATGGTACAACGGGCTGTTGAAAAAGATGGAAATGGCATTGATAGTCATATAAACCTTGTGTGAGTTGTGTTGTGGTTCCTTGAGATGTGTTATCGTTGTTATTGGGATTTGTTGTTGTTGTTCCTGAAACATGTTGTTGTTCTCCTTGTAAATTGTCATTGCTGTGGTATTGTTTGTGAATTGTGCTTACTCGGTGGCATCGGGTTGCGTGCCGCAACACGAAGTAATAAGGTGTGGGTTGTGGTGATAAGGGTGGCCGAGGTAATAAGGGTGGCCGAGGTAATAAGGGTGGAAAGTGATCGAAATCACTATTGAAGTGAAATTATGAACAAATTGTGAAATTATTGATGTGGAAATGTGGAAGAGGAAAACAGGAGAGATTGTAAACTTGTTTGGCTTGATTGTTCCTTCTTTGTGTATTTGATTGTTATTTCTATTATGATTACATACTTGCTTATAAATTGTGAAATTATTGATGTAGAAGTGTGGAAGAGGAAGCAGGAGAGATTGTATACTTGTTCGGCTTAGTTGTTCCCTCTTTGTTGATTTGATTGTTGTTCTTATTACTGCTACATACTTGTTTATGGTTCGAGTTTACTTGGAGCAAGGTTTGTTCATACATACCAGTACAATTCAAATGTACTGACATCCCTTTTGCCGGGGGCGCTACATTCGTGTTATGATTGTAGGTGGATCCGTAGCAGGTACTCCAGTCCACCGATCGTAGCTCCCCTTCGTCCTCCATCAGCTTTTTGGTGAGCCCCTTTCCTCTCGGGGCCCTGCGTGGCTCAGGCCGCTTGTTTCCGGAGTTTTATTTTGATTTTTTTGTGTAAGGTATAGCCGGAGCCTTGTTACCGGCGAATACTATATTATCCTGTTGTACTTTTAGAGGCTCCGTGGACAGTAGATGTGGGTTAAGAACTTGTGTAAATCTATGTTCATGTGTTGGGCAAAGAATTTGTAATTTCATTAACTATTATGTACGTATATATGTGTTGCAAAAAGGTGTTCTAAGTTAATTATGTGGCTAATTCTTAGAATATTGAGTAAGGAAAACATGAGGTAACACGTGGGTTAGGAAAGGCACCCAGGTCCGCTTGACTGGGGCTACCCGGTCGGGCGCCGGTCATGTCCCTCGAATTTAGGGCGTGACAAACTTGGTATCAGAGCCTAAGGTTTTAAGGAGTCCTAGGATGTCTCGGAGCCGTGTCTAATATAGCCCTACTTATCGGTGTGAAGTCGACCACATCTATAAGTGGGGGGCTGCATGGACATTTAGGAAATTTCCCACTTCCTTGTTATTCTGTATCGTGCGGTGAAGTGAAATGTGAAAGTATCTATGTCTAACTCGTGCTTTGTTCCGAATTTTTCAGTAATGGCACCTAAGAAGAGAGCTAGACTCGGCCTTGGGGCCAATGCCACCCCGAGGGATGCTATGAATCATGTACCTGATGCCGTGGGTGAGAGTGAATCCCCGGCCTTGAACCTATCTGGCCCGTCTGTCCTAGACCAGAGTGTTCCTGTTTCTGCAGCGGCAGAGGGTGCCACCCTCCCTCCCGCCGATATTCCTGATTCTGGCACCGTTCCAGCTCCTGGTCCCGAGGTTTCTGATGCGGACCTTAGAGGAGCCATCCATATGTTGACCCAGTTAGTGGCCGCCCAGGCCCAGAGATCTCATGATGCCCCTGTGTCCTCCAGCGGACAGGGAGATTCTGCCAGTTCCAGAGTTAACCAGTTTTTGCGGCTAGCCCCTCCAGAGTTCTCCGGCACAGACCCAGAGGCTGACCCGCAGGAATTCCTTGATGAAATGTATAAGACCCTCCGAGTGATGAAAGCTTCAGAGACAGAGGGAGTTGAGTTGGCATCATACAGGTTGAGGGGAGCAGCGTATTCATGGTTCGAGATGTGGGAGGATTCCCGTGGGGAGGGAGGACCTCCGCCCAGATGGGATGAGTTTGTAGAAGCGTTCATGGACCAATTCTTGCCTGCTGAGACAATGGCAGCCCGTGCCACTGAATTTTAGGCCCTCAAGCAGGGCAACATGAGTGTTTGGGAGTACCACATGGAGTTCGTGAGATTGTCCAAGTATGCTCCTCAGTTAGTGTCGACCATGGCAGCTAGAGTTCGGCGATTTGTTCAGGGCCTTAGTCCCTTGGTAGTGAATGAGGCTGCTACAGCGGCCTTACACTCGGATATGAACTATGGAAAGATTGTGGGATTCGCTCAGGCCACAGAGGCTAGGAAGTTGAAGATTCGGGCGGAAAGGGAGAAT
>NW_017674261.1:61454-103279 GCF_001879085.1 Nicotiana attenuata | reverse complement strand
ACATCTAGAGGCTCTAGACTCGTGACTCTAGATCTATTGGGGAATGTTTGGAATATTCGTTATTATTTTTTTTCGTACTATTTTATTTAGATTCGGATTGGAACCTTAGCATTTGCTATTTTAAGCGTATTATTGGTTAACGGATTACGTATTTGGGTTGAGAGTATTTAATTGGTCGGGCTTGCCTAGCATCAGTGTTGGGTGCCATCACGACCGGTATTGGGGTCGTGACACCCTCTCATACAAAGGAGGATCTATGGTCGCCCTGCATCACTAATAGCTGATCCTCGGCTGGTCCAGGATGCGCAGGCGGCAAGTCCATGTCGTCTACTATAATTTAAACAAAATTATTTGTCTGTGCTAGTTTAATGAATTAAATGATTATTTTTATAATTGGACTGAGTAATTATCTATGGGTTCCAGGCACGATATTTGAGGTCCGGTAGCACCAAGTTATCCTTAATTATTATGTGTGTCAATTTCAATATTTTTAAAATTTTGTTAGTTTAATAAATTAAATAATTGTTTCCCCAGCTGGACTGAGTAATTATCTATGGGTTCCAGCCTCGATATTTCAGGCCCGATAGCACCAAGTTATCCTTAATTATTATGTGTGTCAATTTCAATATTTTTAGAATTTTGTTAGTTTAATAAATTAAATAATTGTTTCCCCAGCTAGACTGAGTAATTATCTATGGGTTCCAGCCTCGATATTTGAGGCCCGGTAGCACCAAGTTATCCTTAATTATTATGTGTGTCAATTTCAACATTTTTAGAATTGTGTTAGTTTAATGAATTAAATAATTATTTTTATAATTGGACTGAGTAATTATCTATGGGTTCCAGGCTCGATATTTGAGGCCCGGTAGCACCAAGTTATCCTTAATTATTATGTGTGTCAATTTCAACATTTTTAGAATTTTGTTAGTTTAATGAATTAAATAATTATTTTTATAATTGGACTGAGTAATTATTTATGGGTTCCAGGCTCGATATTTGAGTTAATTTGACAACATATATTAATTTGTTATTTTTTAAGTTTATTTTTATAAATTAAATAATTAATTTTGTAGAGTGTAATTGGATAGAGTTTGTAGTTAGTACATACTTAAACTACAAAGACTATACACTAAAAGGCTCTATATTATATACTACACTAAAACTCTATATTTTACTACGCTAAAAGATCTACATTTTACTAACGTCCATATAGGTCTCTATATTTTACTACGCTAAAAGGCTCTATATTTATCTAACGCTAAAAGCTCTAATTTTAATACGTAAAAGCTCTACATTTCACTACGTTAAAAAGGCCACTATTACATATAAAAACAACAAACATAACAATACATATGAACAACAAACTAAATAATAATATTTATTTATTATTTAAGCAAATAAAAATATAACATTAACAATAAAAATTATTTATCAATTTTTTAATTATTTTGTCCCAAAGCTAATAAATCAATCCGGGTATAAACTAAGATCAAATTTATAAACACAAACATAACACAAATTCACATGAAACACATTCACAAAAAATAAATATGCATATACTCTACGAGTTTCGACATAAACAATCGAAATAACCTCGATTTAGTTTTTAAAAATGATCCAAACGCATTTTTTGAACCCGAAAGAAAAATCCAAGGCTTGTGCTATGTGCGGGACCTACACTCTTCGCTTTGTGGTGACGGGTGGGGCGCCAAATTTTTTTTTTTTATAATTTCGCGGGGGGAGGGGGGGGGGGAGGAGGGGACCAACAGTGATGGAGTTTAAAATGGGGGATTCACCACTGTCGTTATCTTGGGGAAGAAGAAGGGCTATATTTTATTATAGCGATTTCACAGTATTATACTGCGATTGCGTTGATCGCAGTATGTACTGAGTTTTATCAAAAAAATTATTTTTTAATAATTCGCAATATAATACTGCGAATCACTTTAACGGGTACTTCCCGTTAAAGTAATTCGTTTCTGCCCTAAAAGAAAGAAACTTCGTTTCCAAAACAAACGTAAATAGAAAACACACTCCTATAACCCTATTTCCTAGGTAATTCCAATTGTTGGTTGTTTTGAACTAGGGCCAAACAAACTGGCTCGATAGGAGTTCGAAATGAGAAAACCCAAGATGCTATTTTACATAGAATACAATCTTTTAAGACTTATTTAAATTTCAGAAAACTAATTTCACAAATTCCATATATATAATTTATTTTAAATATTACCTATTTAATTAAATTATATAAAATATTTATATCCTAAAATTTTTTCTCTTGAATTCTCTCTCACCTAAAAACAATATGTCTCTTAAAATCCTCCTCACCTAAAAACATTTCTCTCAGCTTAGAGGTATCAAGATACTTCATCCCATTTTATGTCATAGGCATAAGAACCAGAAGCGGATCCAGAATTTGATGGTTGTGGGTGTCATTAAGATTTAATTTAACTTAGATTAACTTATCACTAGTCAAGGATTAAATGGGATGTATATTTGATCGAGCATCATTTTGTATTAATTCACTTCCTTTCGATTCTGATCCATTTTCAAAATTAATTCAGTTTGCTTTACAAAGTTTTTGATGCAGAAATAAATAGAGATACCCATACAAAAAAATTTGGTCTTCTTTTAGATCAAGAAAAAATAAATAGATGGATTAAAAAGAAAATAACTAAAATAAAATTCAAACAAAAAAAAAATTTTGAGAGTTACAAAGTGAAAAAGGTAAAAGAAATTAAAGAAAAAGACAAGAAAAAAAGAAGATAAAAAAGGGGCAAAGTGGTAAGTAAAATTGGAATGCTAAAAGCGTGAAATGAGTGCAGGTCTTGTGCCTGAAAAGCAGGGCCTCAAACTAAGGCTGTATTGTGGTTTGGGCCCGGTCCTAAATGGGCTGGGCCAAACAGTTCTGGGCTGGCGGGCCGGCCCATGCGGTCGGGACCGGAACGGTCCCGTGCTTAACGGTCCTGGAATGGTGAACCCGCTCACTGTGGCCTAAAGCCACAATGGACCCGGCTAAGTGGGCGGGCCTGAACGGGCCTAAGTGTTCCGGCCGTTTTTTTTTGAAGTTTTTTTTTTATCTAAGGCAATTTCTTGTAAATTATATTATATAATTGTGACTTAAATCTTCTAATTCAAATTTTTAAACACAAAAAAATTGTAAAGAAATATTCAAGGGAATGCCTTAGAATTTTTATTATTACGACATTAATAAAAAATGGCAATATCTTTCTTAGTCTTCCTTCCCCCAATGGAATGAGCACAACAAGGTGCTGAACCACCATTAAAAGGAAAATAAAACTAATGAAGATGTGCCAAAATACAAGTTACATATTAGTTTACATATTATCTCTAATAAATTTCATAAATCTTTCAAGGTTCGGAGGAATTTCCGTTGGTGGTGGCGGAAAAGAAGCTTGTTCATCACCGCTTCCGGGCGAAGCAGCATCCTTCGCAAGTTCCGCTAGCATTTCTTCATAAGCTTCGTCTATCTCCAGTTGTGATTCAGCAAGTCCAAAATTTCTTCTTTCCGAACGGATCCAATCTCTGAAGAGTACTGATTTTTCCAAGCTCTCCCTCATAGACGCTCTATGATCACCGATTTAAATTGACTGAAAGCGCTCTCCGATGCCACTGTTGAAGCTTGAATACTTAAAATATCTCGAGCCATCCTTGAAAGAACCGGATAGTATTTTTCTTTGTCCTTCCACCATTCCAAAACATCAAAGGAGCCGTCGGGATTCTCTGATTCAAGTCCCTGCGACAAATAAACTTGAAGCTCATTTAGTTGTGAACTATCACCAATATTATCACCTTGAGAACCCCTGAACTCCGTCCAAGAACTAAGTGCTTTTAGGCCCGCAGTTCTTTTAGATGATTGCGAACTAGACGAAGTAGGAGTTGGAACATTTGGTCTAGCATGATCTAAGGCAAGTTGATAAGCATTTTAAATTGTTTGAGCATTTATTTTAATTGAGGCTCTTGCATCTGCAAGTGTAGCAAATTCCTCATCTGAAAGTGATAAAGCCTTATAAATATTTGTATACCAAAAGTGAGGACCTCCTAATTTCATGGTAGGATTTAACATGGCAGCAACACCATAAATAGGGGGGATAGGGAAAAAAATATTTTTTAAACTTATCTTTCATAGAATCAATAGCAAGTTGATAAATTACCCCACCCTCTGAAAATTGAGTAAACAAATCTGCAAGTGCTGCAACATAAACTAAACAGTTAGAAATAGTAGGATAATATTGCCCAGATAATTCATTTGTAGCAACATGAAATTGTTCTAAAAAATCTACAAGAATTTTAACATTAGTCCAATCCTGATTTGTAAAGTGCTCATCATCATCATCACCACCACCACCAAAACGAGCATTAAACGTTGCGTTTATTGGGTTTCTATATTCATATGCAACAACTAAACTTTCATACATGTAATTCCATCTAGTTGGACAAGCTTTAGGAACCTTTCTTTCTTTAAGGCCAAATTCATCACATTTTTTAAATTATTCTCTAAGTCTACTTCTACGGTTTGAATAAAAAAGCCAATTAAGAGCCATTTTAACCTTTTCAATTTCAATATTTAAAATTTTCATACCATCACCGACGATTAAATGGTAAATATGACAAATACATCTAACATGGAAAATATTACTAAATGCAGGATTTAGTATAGTTGTAAGCAAGCCTATAGCATTAGTGTTACTAGAAGCATTATCCATTGAAACTGATATTATTTTATCTCTAATGCAAAAATATCTACAAATATCTGCAACTGTGTTAGCAATAAACTTACCTGTGTGACGTGAATTAATTATTCTATAAGCAATAATGCGCTTTTGCATTTTCCATTCCTCATCAATCCAATGAGTGGTAAAAGTAAGATAATCACAGTCATTACCACTTTTACCAATATCAGTAGTAATAGCAACGCGACAATTTATATGAGTAAATAAATAGCGCAAATATCGTTCATATTCATGTTTATATTTATAAATATCGGTCTTTACGGTTGTGCGAGGCCATCCTTTATAAGTAGGATTAAAAGCTCTTCTAATATAATGCACAAAGTGAGGGTTAGAAGGAAAACTATAGGGTAAGCACATAACAGTAACCATTTTTTCCAATTCTTCACGATCTTTATTTGGATCGTAATATAAAATACCACCGGTAACAGTATTAATTCCCAGTTGAACTAGATTTGACCTGGTACTAGGGTTAACCTGAGTACCTACACTTGTCCCTCTTGCACAGCTTTCATTTGAAGAAATCTAGCTTTATCTTTAAGGTGTGTCTTTATGTGTCTAGTCAAAGTACCCGTACAGCTACGGTCTCCAATAAATTTATGAGCCATCAAAGTCCCACAAGTTTTACACTTAGCCTTATTTTGATCTCTTAGTTGAATAAAAAAGTGCCAAACAAGAGATGTTTCGCACCGTCTAGAAGGTTGTCTATTAAAAGTAGGGGTTACTACAGGAGGGTCAGGCGGGGCATCATTTGGATTATTATCAGTTGGGTTAACAACAGGACTAGTAGGTGTATCATCTAAACTCGGTTGCATTTCATCTAAATCATCATTTTCCTCATCATTTTCATCGATAGTTGGATTACCATAAAGAGCATTCATATATTCATCATTTAATTGTTGATCTGGTGCAATATCATGGCAATTGACTATCGGTAAATTGAAAACAAGGGTTATCACTATCAAGAATAACAGGTGGAGGAGGACGGGTAACAGGTCTGGGTCGGGGAGCCGGGGGAGGAGTAGTAGCTTGGCCACTAGATTCACCAATTTTAGATTTTCCCTTACCACCAAATATTTTTTTCAAAGAAAAGGCCATATTAATTATAATTATACAAACTAAAATAAACAAAACTATAATATTAAAACTTAAGAGTTGGAACGAGTTTACCGAATTGACGAACAACTTCTTGAAAATTGTATATCGTTGAAGACTTGAAGACTTGAATACTTTAATTCACCAACTTCATAAACTTTCACAAATTGCAATAATAAAGTAAGCAATTTAGAAGAAAATTAGAGAGAGATTGATGATTTTGTGAGTAAAAATAAAAGAATGAGGGGGTATTTATAGTTGAGAATAGGGAAAAAGTGTAATTATAAAAAGTTTGGGGAGCAAATGGCTATTTTTTAAAAAGCCAAACGGCTAGTTTTTAAACTTCCAACCGTTGGCCAATTTAAAAAAAAAGTTTTTTTTTTGAAAAATAGCCGTTGGGCCCGTTAGGCCCGGTTGAACCGGCCCAGGCCCGCCACCCGGTCCCGGGCTAAACGGTCCCGGACTCGCGGTCTCTCCATGTTGGACCGGCCCACAATGAGCTCCTAGGACCGCTTGGGCCCGGACCATATGGGCCAGCCCGTTTAGCCCAAAGCCCATGTGGGCTCGCGGGCCTGGACCGGTTCCGGGCTGGGCCCGTACCATAATACAGCCTTACCTCAAACCATGGCACCCGCAACCACTTTTGTTACTCAGGGTGCCACTCGTTCTTTATCTACGTTCTTTTGCATGAAATATCAGTATACATGAAATTCTACCCGAGCAACCGGGTGGGGACCATCTTCTTGTCTATATAGATCCGCCCCTGATAAGAACCCCCTTATAAGAACCCTATGACAAATAGCACAAATACTAAGCACATTAGAACTTTCTCAATTAGACGGCCAAGGAAAGACACAAATCTAACCTCTGACTTTTGTATAACTAAAGGATCCACATCACTAGTCTGCCAGGTCAACCGGCAGTGAAGGGTGCAAACAAATAGTGTCCCTTATTTCTAAAAAATATATATATATTAAGAGATTTTGGTTACTCACAAATTCGTAAACTTGTTTGATAGACTGTTTATTTCGATTCTCAAGGTAATGAAATACATTCAAACAATATACTAAAAACAGGTTTCCTCTTCTAGAATCAACTACTCCCTCTTATCCCAATTCATCACCGCATTCATGTACAGTATATTATATCATATTATATACATGCATATAATATGAGATCGATGAAGATGTCTGTCACGACCCGGAATTCCCACTTCTCGGGAGTCGTGATGGTGCCTATTAGTGGGAGCTAGACAAGCCAAACCTTAATTACTTTTTTTATTAACGCATTACCTCTTTTAACAAATATCAGCAATCGCATGCAAACGATGGAATTTAATAATTAAGCGGAAGTCTTAAATTAAAGAAACTAAATAAAAATGTATAAGTACAACATAAGCCTCTACCCAAGAACTGGTGTCACAGTGTCAAAGACTATCTAAGATCTACTACATACAAGGTCTGAAGAAAAATACAATAAACTGTCTCTGAACAAAAGATAACGAAACAGTGAATAAAGATAGAGGGAGACGCCAGGGCCCGCGAACGCCTGCAGGTCTACCTTGGGTCTCCGGGTGGACTGAAGGAAGTCCTCCAACTACTGATGCTGTCCAATACCTGGATCTGTGCAAAAGAGCACAGAGTGTAGTATCAGCACAACCGACCCCATGTGCTGGTAAGTGCCTAGCCTAACCTCGGCGAAGTAGTGACGAGGCTAGGACCAGACTACCAGATAGACCTGTGCAGTTCAACTATGTATATATACAACGGAAAGAAATACAGGAAATAAACAGTCAATAAGGAAGGGAGGGACATGCTGTGGGGAGGCAACAGTTACAAATAGGAAACCTCAATATAAAGATAGAAGTAGCCCAAGAATTTACTGTGAACCAAGAAACGAATATCCAAAATAAACACACTTGAATCAACAACTGTTGCGGCGCGCAACCCGATCCTAATATATAACAACACTGTTGCGGCGTGCAACCCGACACACGTATATTATTGTTGCGGCGTGCAACCCGATCCATAAATATCATTGTTGCGGCGTGCAACCCGATCCTCAGATATCATCGTTGCGGCGTGCAACCCGATCCTCAATTATCATCGTTGCGGCGTGCAACCCGATCCTCAAATATCATTGTTACGGCGTGCAACCCGATCCTCAAATATCATTGTTGCGGCGTGCAACCCGATCCTCAAATATCACGTGGTAGGCGTACCACACGATCCCCTTTCATAATACTACGTGGTAGGCGTACCACACGCTCCCATTTCATCAATCACAATATAACAAAATAATCCCGGCTGGGGGACAACAATGTATAACTTCCCGGCAAGGAAACAACAAAATGTCAAATCAAATGTCCCGGCAAGGGAGAAACATCTATAACCGCACTGGTCCCAACATCTAACTACCGCAGCTATAACCGATCCTGTTGCAACATCTAACTGCCACAACTATAATCAATCCAGTTACGACACCTATCTACCACAACTATGATCGATCCCGTTACAACATCTAACTACCACAACTATAATCAAACTTGTTGCTACACCTAACTACCTCAGCTATAACCAACCTATTACAACACTTAACTACCTCAGTTATAACAATAGTCATCACTCAACACAAGGAAACATTAACCTAAGCGTCCATAATATCAATTTAGAACACAGTACAAGGGAACCACAATTCGACAATGGCCTGCCAAGGGACAACATAATGATCTTTTCTCTCCTCACTTTTACTTCACAATTCACTTCACAACTCGAGCCAATGCTCTAGAGGTTCAATTATCACTTATACTTTCGCAATTCGCTATACAACTGGAGCCAACGCTCCTCAATATCCATAAGTCACGATTCTTTCCACATCATTGCACAACAAATAGAAATAATCACCAAGGCATGAATAATACAACAAAGTCATGGAAATCACAATATAGGACCCACGGTCATGCTAGACACCAATGTATAGATACTCGTCACCATGCCTATACATCGTACTCGACAATTAGCAAGTAGCAAATAAGACTCTACTCCTATTCCCTCAAACCAAAGTTAGACCAAACACTTACCTCGACTTCCACGGCCAAATCAATCCACAACAACTGCTTTCCCTCTCGAATTCGGCCCCAACTCAATCAAATCTATACAATAATGACTTCATAATATCAATATATGCTAGACAAATCAAACCCAATGTCTAATTATAGGTTTCCAAGCTTTCTTCCCAAAAATCCCAAAATCGCCCCCCGGGCCCGCTTGGTCAAAACACGAGGTTCGGACCACTCAAATCCCCCATTCACCCACGAGGCCGAATATATAATTTATTCTCAAATTCGACCTCAAAACGGGGTCTAAATCAAGAAAAAGTAAAAAGCCCTAGTTCTACCCATTTCCCCCAATTTCTACCCTAAATCACATGATTTAAGCTTAGGAATTCAATAAATAATGATGGAAAATGAAGAAAACGAGTTGGAATTTACTAACCTAAGAGGTCTTGATGAAAGGAAGCTTCAATGGATGCCTAAGGACTTTGGAGAAAAAGAAACTCGGATGTTTTTATGAAAATTTCGCGACTACACTGTTCTGAAACTTAAAAATATAACTGGGCAAAATTGCCCTTCGCGTTTGCGACAGGAGGGTCACGTTCGCGAAGGGTAGGAGCTGACAAGCCTTCGCGTTCGCGAGAGGGAGAGTGCGAACGCGAAGAGGAAAATACTGGGGGTCCAAGATTTGGCCTACGCGAACGCGTGAGGCCTTATGCGAACGCGATGGGTGAGGACAATAAGCTTACGCGATCGCGAGGTATGGTATGCGAACGCGAAGGAGGAAAATCTGGGGCTTCGCGAACGCGAAGAAGGGGGGGGGGCTAAGGCAACGCGAATGCGAGATACAGGGTGCGAACGCGAAGAAGAAAAGGTCTGTGCACCTGTTGCAGATTTTTCTGCAATTTTGCTAAGTCCAAAACCACCCCGGAAACACTTCCGAGCCCTCAGGGCTCCTAACCAAACACATACACTAACTCAACAACATCCTACGAACTTAACCGTGCGATCAAATCGCCAAAATAACATCAAAAACAAAGAATCCAACCTCAAAACCAATAGTTTTTCTTCAAACTTCATAAACTTTCAAATTTAGAACTTATAGTCCGAAACACGTCAAACGACGTCCGATTTCAACCAAACTTCACAGAAATATCTTAAATCACATATAAGACCTGTACCGGGCGCCGGAACCAATATACGGGCCCGATACCAACACGTTCTAATCGATTTTCATTTCAATTTTCCTTAATAATTTCAAAAAAATAATTTCACAGAAAAATTCATTTCTCGGTTCTCGACCTCGGAATTCGACTCCGGGCATATGCCCGAGTCACATATTTTTCTACGGACCCTCCGGGACCGTCCAATCACGGGTCCGGGTCCGTTTACCCAAAATGTTGACCAAAGTCAACTTTATTCATATTAATATCAAAATTCATAAATTTTTTACACAGAATTCATATTTAAGCTTTCCGGCTACGCGCCGGGACTGCGCACGCAAATCGAGGCAAGTAAAAGTGAGGTTTTCAAAGCCTCAGAAGCACAGAATGAAAGAGAAAACAGGTGATGACCCTTTGGGTCGTCACATTCTCCACCTCTAAAACAACCGTTCGTCCTCGAACGGACAAAAGAAGGAAGTACCTGAGTCGGGAAGTAGATGAGGATAACGGCTCCGCATATCGGACTCGGACTCCCAGGTCGATGCCTCAGGGGGCTGACCTCTCCACTGAACTCGAACAGAAGGAAAACTCATGGATCTCAACTATCGAACCTGCCGGTCTAGAATAGCCACCGTCTCCTCGTCATAAGACAGATCCTTGTCCAACTAGACAGTGCTGAAATCTAATACGTGGGCTGGATCGCCGTGATACCTCCGAAGCATGGATACATGAAACACTGGATGCAAGGCTGATAAGCTAGGCGGCAATGCAAGTCTATAAGCCACCTCTCCCACACGATCAAGAATCTCAAATGGACCGATGAACCTAGGGCTAAGCTTGCCCTTTTTCCCGAATCTCATCATGCCCTTCATAGGCGATACACGGAGCAATACTCGCTCACCAACCATGAAAGCAACATCTCGGACCTTGCGGTCTGCATAACTCTTCTGTCTGGACTGGGCTATACGAAGTCTATCCTGAATAATCCGGACCTTATCCAAGGCCTCCTGAACCAGATCCGTACCCAATAACCGAGCCTCTCGCGGCTCAAACCATCCAACTGGGGACCGACATCGCCTACCATACAACGCCTCATATGGAGCCATCTGAATGCTGGACTGGTAGCTGTTGTTGTTGGCAAACTCCGCTAAAGGCAAGAACTGATCCCACGAACCTCCAAAGTCAATAACACAAGCTCGGAGCATGTCCTCCACTATCTGAATAGTCCGCTCGGACTGACCGTCCATCTGGGGATGAAATGCTGTGCTCAACTCAACCCGTGTGCCCAACTCTCGCTGAACTGCTCTCCAGAAGTGCGAGGTAAACTGAGTACCCTGGTCCGAAATGATAGATGTCGGCACACTATGAAGGCGAACAATCTCCCGAATATAGATCTCAGCTAACCTCTCGGATGAATAGGAGACTGCCACAGGAATGAAATGTGCTGACTTGGTCAGCCTATCAACAATGACCCAAACTGCATCGAACTTCTTCTGGGTCTACGGGAGTCCAACAACGAAATCCATAGTGACCCGCTGCCACTTCCACTCGGGAAGCTCAATCCTCTGAAACCATCCACCAGTCCTCTGATGCTCATACTTAACCTGCTGACAATTCAAACATCGAGCCACATATGCAACAACATCCTTCTTCATTCTACGCCACCAATAATGCTGCCGCAAATCCTGATACATCTTCGCGGCGCCCGGATGTATAGAGTACCGGGAACTATGGGCCTCCTCCAATATCAACTCTCGAAGTCCATCCACATTAGGCACACACACTCGGCCCTACAATCTCAAAACTCCATCATTATCTAAGGTAGCCTGCTGGGCACCTCCGCGCTGCATCGTGTCTCTAAGGACACACAAATAGGGATCCTCAAACTGCCGATCACGGATACGCTCTAATAATGAAGGACGAGCGACCGTGCAAGCCAACACACGACTGAGCTCAGAAACATCCAGTCTCACGAACTGATTGGCTAAGGCCTGAACATCCAAAGCAAGCGGCCTCTGACTGACCAGAATATAAGCAAGACTGCCCATACTGGCTGGCTTCCTACCCGAAGCATCGGCCACCACATTGGCCTTCCCCGGACGATATAAAATGGTGACATCATAATCCTTCAACAACTCTAACCATCTCCTCTGCCTCAAATTCAAATCCTTTTGCTTGAACAAGTACTGAAGACTCTCGTGATCAGTGAACACCTCACACGCCACGCCTTACAAATAATGCCTCCCAATCTTTAATGCGTGACCTATGGCTGCCAACTCCATATCATGCACTGCATAGTTCTTCTCATAAATCTTCAACTGCCTCGAAGCATAGGCAGTGACCTTGCCATCCTGCATCAACACTGCACCAAGCCCAATACGGGAAACATCACAATAGACTGTATAAGGCCCTGAACCTGTAGGCAAAACCAATACCGGTGCCGTAGTCAGAGCTATCTTGAGCTTCTGAAAGCTCGCCTCACACTCATCCGACCATCTGAACTGGGCACCCTTCTGGGTCAACCTGATTATCGGGGCTGCAATAGATGAGAACCTCTCCACGAACCGACGATAGTAGCCTGCCAATCCCAAGAAACTCCGAATCTCTGTAGCTGATGCTGGTCTAGGCCAGTTCTTGACTGCCTCAATCTTCTTTTGGTCAACCTGAATACCCTCTGCTGATACGACATGACCCAGGAATGCAACTGAACTCGACCAAATCTCATACTTCAAAAACTTTGCATATAGCTGACTATCCTTCAGAGTCTGAAGAACCACTCTGAGATGCTGCTCGTGCCCCCTCCTGGCTGCGGGAGTATATCAATATATCATCAATGAACACTATCACGAATGAATCCAAATAAGGCCTGAACACTCGGTTCATCAAGTCCATAAAAGCTGCTGGGGCATTTGTCAACCCGAATGACATAACTAAGAACTCACAATGCCCGTACCGAGTGCAGAAAGCTGTCTTAGGGACATCGGATGCCCTAATCCTCAACTGATGGTAGCCAGATCTCAAATCAATCTTTGAAAATACCTCGGCACCCTGAAGCTGGTCGAACAAATCATCAATCCTCGGCAGTGGATACTTATTCTTGATTGTAGCCTTGATCAATTGCCGGTACTCAATACACATTNTCAAAACCAATAGTTTTTCTTCAAACTTCATAAATTTTCAAATTTAGAACTTATAGTCCGAAACACGTCAAACGACGTCCGATTTCAACCAAACTTCACAGAAATATCTTAAATCACATATAAGACCTGTACCGGGCGCCGGAACCAAAATACGGGCCCGATACCAACACGTTCTAATTGATTTTTATTTCAATTTTCCTTAATAATTTCAGAAAAGCAATTTCACAGAAAAATTTATTTCTCGGGCTCTCGACCTCGGAATTCGAGTCCCGGCACATGCCCGAGTCTCATATTTTTCTACGGACCCTCCGGGACCGTCCAATCACGGGTCCGGGTCCGTTTACCCAAAATGTTGACCAAAGTTAACTTTATTCATATTAATATCAAAATTCATAAATTTTTACACAGAATTCATATTTAAGCTTTCCGGCTACACGCCCGGACTGCGCACGTAAATTGAGGCAAGTAAAAGTGAGGTTTTCAAAGCCTCGAAAGCACGGAATGAAAGAGAAAACAGGTGATGACCCTTTGGGTTGTCACATTCTCCACCTCTAAAACAACCGTTCGTCCTCGAACGGACAAAAGAAGGAAGTACCTGAGTCGGGAAGTAGATGAGGATAACGGCTCCGCATATCGGACTCGGACTCCCAGGTCGATGCCTCAGGGGGCTGACCTCTCCACTGAACTCGAACAGAAGGAAAACTCTTTGATCTCAACTGTCGAACCTGTCGTTCTAGAATAGCCACCGGCTCCTCCTCATAAGACAGATACTTGTCCAACTGGACAGTGTTGAAATCTAACACGTGGGCTGGATCGCCGTGATACCTCCGAAGCATGGATACATGAAAAACTATATGCACGGCTGATAAGCTAGGCGGTAATGCAAGTCTATAAGCTACCTCTCCCACACGATCAAGAATCTCAAATGGACCGATGAACCTAGGGCTAAGCTTGCCCTTCTTCCCAAATCTCATCACGCCCTTCATAGGCGACACTCGGAGCAAGACCCGCTCACCAACCATGAAAGCTACATCCCGAACCTTACGATCTGCATAACTCTTTTGCCGCGATTGAGCCGAACGAAGCCTGTCCAGAATGATCTTGACCTTATCCAAGGCCTCCTGAACTAGATCGGTACCCAATAACCGAGCCTCTCCCGGCTCAAACCATCCCACTGGAGACCGACATCGCCTACCATACAACGCCTCATATGGAGCCATCTGAATGCTGGACTGGTAGCTGTTGTTGTAGGCAAACTCCGCTAAAGGCAAGAACTGATCCCACGAACCTCCAAAGTCAATAACACAAGCTCGGAGCATGTCCTCCACTATCTGAATAGTCCGCTCGGACCGACCGTCCGTCTGGGGATGAAATGCTGTGCTCAACTCAACCCGTGTGCCCAACTCTAGCTGAACTGCTCTCCAGAAGTGCGAGGTAAACTGAGTACCCTGGTCCGAAATGATAGATGCCGGCACACCATGAAGGCGAACAATCTCCCGGATATAGATCTCAGCTAACCTCTCGGATGAATAGGAGATTGCTACAGGAATGAAATGCGTTGACTTGGTCAGCCTATCAATAATAACCCATATCGAGTCGAACTTCTTCCGAGTCAACGGAAGTCCAGTAACGAAATCCATGGTAATCCTCTCCCACTTCCACTCGGGAAGCTCAATCCTCTGAAACAAACCACCAGTCCTCTGATGCTCATACTTAACCTGCTGACAGTTCAAACATCGAGCCACATATGCAACAATATCTTACTTCATCCTACGCCACCAATAATGCTGCCGCAAGTCCTGATACATCTTTGCGGCGCCCGGGTGAATAGAATACCGAGAACTATGGGCCTCCGCTAAGATCAACTCTCGAATCCCATCGACATCGGGCACACAAACTCGCCCCTGCAATCTCAAAACACCATCATCATCTAAGGTCACCTGCGTGGCACCTCCACGCTGCACCGTGTCTCTCAGGACACACAAATGGGGATCATCAAACTGCCGATCACGGATACGCTCCAATAATGAAGAACGAGCAACCGTGCAAGCTAACACTCTGCTGGGCTCAGAAATATCCAACCTCACAAATCGATTGGCCAAGGCCTGAATATCCAAAGCAAGCGGCCTCTGGCTGGCCGGAACATAAGCAAGACTACCCATGCTGGCGGACTTCCTACTCAATGCATCGGCCACCACATTGGCCTTCCCCGGGTGGTACAAGATAGTAACATCATAATCTTTCAATAACTCCAAACACCTCCTCTGCCTCAAATTCAACTCCTTTTGCTTGAACAAGTACTGAAGACTCTTGTGATTAGTGTACACCTCACACGTCACACCATATAGGTAATGCCTCCAAATCTTCAAAGCATGAACAATGGCTGCCAACTCTAGATCACGAACCGAATAATTCTTCTCGTGGATCTTCAACTGCCTCGAAGCATAGGCTATGACTCTGCCATCCTGCATCAATACTGCACCAAGCCCATTACGGGAAACATCACAATAGACTGTATAAGGCCCTGAACTTGTGGGCAAAACCAATACCGGTGCCGTAGTCAGAGCTTTCTTGAGCTTCTGAAAGCTCGCCTCACACTCATCCGACCATCTGGACTGGGCACCCTTCTGGGTCAACCTGATCATCGGGGCTGCAATAGATGAGAACCCCTCCACGAACCGACGATAGTAGCCTGCCAATCCCAAGAAACTCCGAATCTCTGTAGCTGATGCTGGTCTAGGCCAGTTCTTGACTGCCTCAATCTTCTTCTGGTCAACCTGAATACCCTCTGCTGATACGACATGACCCAGGAATGCAACTGAACTCGACCAAATCTCATACTTCAAAAACTTTGCATATAGCTGACTATCCTTCAGAGTCTGAAGAACCACTCTGAGATGCTGCTCGTGCCCCCTCCTGGCTGTGGGAGTATATCAATATATCATCAATGAACACTATCACGAATGAATCCAAATAAGGCCTGAACACTCGGTTCATCAAGTCCATAAAAACTGCTGGGGCATTTGTCAACCCGAATGACATAACTAAGAACTCACAATGCCCGTACCGAGTGCAGAAAGCTGTCTTAGGGACATCGGATGCCCTAATCCTCAACTGATGGTAGCCAGATCTCAAATCAATCTTTGAAAATACCTCGGCACCCTGAAGCTGGTCGAACAAATCATCAATCCTCGGCAGTGGATACTTATTCTTGATTGTAACCTTGATCAATTGCCGGTAATCAATACACATTCTCATCGAACCATCCTTTTTCTTAGCAAACAATACCGGCGCACCCCACGACAAAACGTTGGGTCTAATGAAACCCCTCTCAAGCAAATCTTGCAACTGTTCTTTTAACTCTTTCATCCCCGGCGGGGCCATACGATATGGCGGAATAGAAATGGGCTGAGTGCCCAGAACCACATCAATACAGAAATCTATATCCCTGTCGGGTGGCATACCCGGCAGGTTTGAAGGAACAACATCAGGGAGATCACGAACAACGGGCACAGAATCGAGAGAGGGAACCTCAGCACTAGAATCCTGAACATAAGCTAAATAAGCCAGACAACCCTTCTCAACCATACGCCGAGCCTTCACATACGACATGACACTGCGGGTAGAATGACCTGGAGTCCCTATCCACTCTAAACGAGGCATACCCGGTAAAGCTAAGGTCACAGTCTTGGCATGACAGCCCAAGATAGCGTGGTAAGGTGATAACCCGTCTATCGGCAATATAACACCGAAATCATCCATGTCCAGAAGAAGCAAATCTACACGAGTCTCAAAACCTCCAATAACCACTATACATGAACAATGGACGCGATCCACCACAATAGAATCACTAGGCATGACCAGATACGACGCAAAATAAAACCGAAGCTTCTCTACCATAAACCAGAACAATACCTGCACCTCCACCTCTAGCATCTCTACCTCCACCTCTAATGCCTCTACCTCCACCTCTAGCATCTCCGAGCGGACTGGACGAGTCCCTCAATTGAAACCTCCTCACCTCTCCCCGTCACGGGGGGGGGGGGGGAAACTATGATAAGAGCATGACAAGCCAAGTCGATGAATCTGATCTCGAGTCAAAGCTGGTGACCTAACTGGTCTGTGCTGCTGCTCAGCTGAAGAAGCGGTAACATGACCTCGCCTATTCGTAAGGACAAGAGTAGATGTTCAATTTGAGCATTTGAGAAAACAAAACCGCACGAAGGAAAGAACAAATGTGAAACTTTCCTAACACTCTATAAGCCTCTGGGGGATAAAATACAGATGTCTCCGTACCGATCCTCAGACTCTACTGAGCTTGTCTGTGAACTGTGAGACCCATGTAACCTCGAGCTCTGATACCAACTTGTCACGACCCGGAATTCCCACCCTCGGGAGTCGTGATGGCGCCTACTGATGGGAGCTAGACAAGCCAAACGTTAATTACTTTTTTTATTAACACATTACCTCTTTTAACAAATATCAGCAATCGCATGCAAACGATGGAATTTAATTATTAAGCGGAAGTCTTAAATTAAAGAAACTGAATAAAAAATGCAGAAGTACAACATAAGCCTCTACCCAAGAACTTGGTGTCATAGTGTGCAGTTCAAACTATGTATATAACCTGTGCAGTTCAACTATGTATATATACAACGGAAAGAAATACAGGAAATAAACAGTCAATAAGGAAGGGAGGAACATACTGTAGGAGGCAACAGTACAAATAGGAAAACCTCAAAATAAAGATAGAAGTAGCCAAGAATTTACAGTGAAACCAAGAAACGAATATCCAAAATAAACATACTTGAATCAACAACTGTTGCGGCGCGCAACCCGATCCTAATATATAACAACACTGTTGCGGCGTGCAACCCGACACACGTATATTATTGTTGCAGCGTGCAACCCGATCCATAATATCATCGTTGCGGCGTGCAACCCGATCCATATATGTCATTGTTGCAGCGTGCAACCCGACCCATAGATATCATTGTTGCGGCGTGCAACCCGATCCATAAATATCATTGTTGCAGCATGCAACCCGATCCTCAGATATCATCGTTGCGGCGTGCAACCCGATCCCCAATTATCATTGTTGTGGCGTGCAACCCGATCCTCAAATATCATTGTTGCGGCGTGCAACCCGATCCTCAAATATCATTGTTGCGGCGTGCAACCCGATCCTGAAATATCACGTGGTAGGCGTACCACTCCATCCCCTTTCATAATACACGTGGTAGGCGTACCACACGCTCCCATTTCATCAATCACAATATAACAAAATAATCCCGGCTGGGGGACAACAATGTATAACTTCCCGGCAAGGAAACAACAAAATGTCAAATCAAATGTCCCGGCAAGGGAGAAACATCTATAACCGCACTGGTCCCAACATCTAACTACCGCAGCTATAACCGATCCTGTTGCAACATCTAACTGCCACAACTATAATCAATCCAGTTACGACACCTATCTACCACAACTATGATCGATCCTGTTACAACATCTAACTACCACAACTATAATCAAATTTGTTGATACACCTAACTACCTCAGCTATAACCAACCTATTACAACACTTAACTACCTCAGTTACAATAGTCATCACTCAACACAAGGAAGCATTAACCTAAGCGTCCGTAATATCAATTTAGAACACAGTACAATGGAACCACAATTCGACAATGGCCTGCCAAGGGACAACATAATGATCTTCTCTCTCCTCACTTTTACTTCACAATTCACTTCACAACTCGAGCCAATGCTCTAGAGGTTTAATTATCACTTATACTTTCGCAATTCGCTATACAACTGGAGCCAACGCTCCTCAATATCCATAAGTCACGATTCTTTCCACATCATTGCACAACAAATAGAAATAATCACCAAGGCATGAATAATACAACAAAGTCATGGAAATCACAATATAGGACCCACGGTCATGCTAGACACCAATGTATAGATACTTGTCACCATGCCTATACATCGTTCTCGACAATTAGCAAGTAGCAAATAAGACTCTACTCCTATTCCCTCAAACCAAAGTTAGACCAAACACTTACCTCGACTTTCACGGCCAAATCAATCCACAACAACTGCTTTACCTCTCGAATGCGGCCCCAACTCAATCAAATCTTTACAATAATGACTTCATAATATCAATATATGCTAAACAAATCAAACCCAATGTCTAATTATAGGTTTCCAAGCTTTCTTCCCAAAAATCCCAAAATCGCCCCCCGGGCCCGCTTGGCCAAAACACGAGGTTCGGACCAAAATCAAATCCCCCATTCACCCATGAGCCCGAATATATAATTTATTCTCAAATTCGACCCTAAAACGGGGTCTAAATCAAGAAAAAGTAAAAAGCCCTAGTTCTACCCATTTCCCCCAATTTCTACCCTAAATCACATGATTTAAGCTTAGGAATTCAATAAATAATGATGGAAAATGAAGAAAACGAGTTGGAATTTACTAACCCAAGAGGTTTTGATGAAAGGAAGCTTCAATGGATGCCTAAGGACCTTGGAGAAGAAGAAACTCGGATGTTTTTATGAAAATTTCGTGACTACACTGTTCTGAAACTTAAAAATATAACTGGGCAAAATTGCCCTTCGCGTTCGCGACAGGAGGGTCGCGTTCACGAAGGGTAGGAGCTGACAAGCCTTCACGTTCGCGAGAGGGAGAGTGCGAACGCGAAGAGGAAAATACTGGGGGTCCAAGATTTGGCCTACGCGAACGCGTGAGGCCTTATGCGAACGCGATGGGTGAGGATAATAAGCTTACGCGATCGCGAGGTATGGTATGCGAACGCAAAGGAGGAAAATCTGGGGCTTCGCGAACGCGTGAGCTTGTTCGCGAACACGAAGAGGGGGGAGGGGGGCTAAGGCAACGCGAACGCGAGATAGAGGGTGCGAACGCGAAGAAGAAAAGGTCTGTGCACCTGTTGCAGATTTTTCTGCAATTTTGCTTAGTCCAAAACCACCCCGGAAACACTCCTGAGCCCTCGGGGCTCCTAGCCAAACACATACACTAACTCAACAACATCCTACGAACTTAACCGTGCGATCAAATCGCCAAAATAACATCAAAAACAATGAATCCAACCTCAAAACCAATAGTTTTTCTTCAAACTTCATAAACTTTCAAATTTAGAACTTATAGTCCGAAACACGTCAAACGACGTCCGATTTCAACCAAACTTCACAGAAATATCTTAAATCACATATAAGACCTGTACCGGGCGCCGGAACTAAAATACAGGCCCGATACCAACACGTTCTAATCGATTTTCATTTCAATTTTCCTTAATAATTTCAGAAAAACAATTTCACAGAAAAATTCATTTCTCGGGCTCTCGACCTCGGAATTCGACTCCGGGCATATGCCCGAGTCTCATATTTTTCTACGGACCCTCCGGGACCGTCCAATCACGGGTCCGGGTCCGTTTACCCAAAACGTTGATCAAAGTCAACTTTATTATTATTAATATCAAAATTCGTAAATTTTTACACAGAATTCATATTTAAGCTTTCCGGCTACGCGCCGGGACTGCGCACGCAAATCGAGGCAAGTAAAAGTGAGGTTTTCAAAGCCTCGGAAGCACGGAATAAAAGAGAAAACAGGTGATGACCCTTTGGGTCGTCACAATGTCGCACACCGTATCGGGGTAGGATGGATGAACTGGAGGTTAACATCCAGAGTTTTGTGTGATAAGAGAGTGCCGACGATACTTAAAGGCAAGTTCTATAAAGCGGTGGTTAGACCGGCTATGATGTATGGGGCTGAGTGTTGGCCTGTTAAGAACTCACATATCCAAAAGATGAAAGTAGCAAAAATGAGGATGTTGAGGTGGATGTGCGGGCATACTAGGATGGACAAGATTAGAAATGATAATATTCGGGAGAAGGTGCACGTGGCTCCCATTGATGACAAGATGCGGGAAGCGCGGCTCAGATGGTTCGGGCATGTAATGAGGAGAAGCCCAGATGCTCCAGTAAGGAGGTGCGAGCGGCTAGTTGTGGAGGGCACGAGAAGAGGTAGAGGGCGGCCTAAGAAGTATTGGGGAGAAGTTATCAGGCAGGATATGACGAAACTTCAGATTTCCGAGGACATGACCCTAATGTTAATAATAGAGGACAGTGATCCGAGTAAGTACGAGGTAAGTGATGAACCGATGCCTCAGGATATAGATTAAGCCATTCATAATTTGCGAAAATACGGTCTAGGCGTTCTAAAATTGTATGTCCATTACGACGTTTATTGGTCCAAGTGTACCGCTACCCCTAAACCCTAAATCCAACAAGTTACAATTATTAATAAAATTATTAAACTTATCCGCTCTATTATTACTTATGGGCAGGCCTCCAAACNTTTCTTACTATCTTGAGCCGAGGGTCTTTCGAAAACCGCCTCTCTACGCCTTCGGGGTAGGGGTAAGGTCTGCGTACATACTACCCTCCCCAGACCCCACTTGTGGGATTTTACTGGGTTGTTGTTGTTGTTGTATATACATGCATATAATATACACTGTACATATACTAATACTGTATATATAACATATACTATTGGTGACAATATGGTTAAAAAAAATAGTTATACACCCATATTATCAGTAAGAAAATGGGTTGGATAATGAACTTTTTAAAAACTGGTCAAATATGGATAAGAACCATATTATCCACTTAAAAAATGTATAACTAATGGGTTTAACTTTTACATTTGTAAAGCCTCAAATTTGGGATTCCTCAAGTTTGAGAGACTAGGAATTCTCCCAAAAGTGAGATCATATTCAAGAAGTCATGGATAATATGATATCCATATTATCCTCAGGTTAATATATTTTTTTAATCCGTATTAAATATGGGTCGGATCGGATAATTTATTTATTTTTTACATTATTCGTTTTCGACCCGTCCATATCCGACCTGACCCGTCGTTTGCCGCCCCTAAGCTATAGTATGCTAGTAATATATATTTGGTGTGTATATATATATAATGCGTATACTATCCGTATGTAAATAGATTATGTTATATATTACTCCAAATGTAAAACATATATTGATGATATATACTGAGTATGCTATACGTGCATAATATAAATAATATGCGGTGAACATTATTCCAAATATAAAAAGGTATATAAATGCTATGTTTGTGTGTGCATATGTATATTTGAGGTAATATTGACTTATAGTTAATGTATTGACAATGAAAAAAATCAAAGAATTTTTTTAATTGAAAAGTGAAATTCGATCAAAGTCAATATGTCATAAATACCATACTTTTGTATAAAATGACTGAAATTTGCACTTCTAGGAACCAAAAAAAAAAAAATACATACAAGAATATTGTAGCTTGGAAAGGCCAAAGGAGAAGGAGATTGTTTAGGAAGTAATTGATTGCATTTTATGTTGATTTCCTTAATACCCTAAAAAGGATAGTCCTTTATTTTTAGGTATTTGTTTTTAGTTGGAGATTGCATTATTATGAGTTACTTTCAGAATTAGTTTCCTTATTCATAGGAAATCTACTGTATTTGAGGTATAACATTTACTATGTTTATGTTGTAAAATATGTTATTTAATTAATAGTTATAGATTGTAAAATATTTTTTCAATTCCTTCGTAATTATGAAAATTCCCCCCTTTAGCCAAATATTAAAGTTTCAATATAACAATTTGGTACTTTGTAGCCAAAATTATTTTGCCTAAAAATATAGCACAAATCAACGCAAATATCTCCCTCTCTCTCTCTCCTATTCTTATGGTTTTCTTCTCCTTCTTCCTAAATTTTTCTCCCAATTCTCTTATTCTGTCCCAAATCTCTCTCTCATTTTACTCCTCCGATAATTTCTCTATTAGGTTTCATCTTCATCTTTTTTGGGGGGTAGTACTCTATATCGGGTCTATTTTCTTTTAGTCTCAATTTTTTCTAGGTGAACTATGTAGAAGATGGAAGTATACGGTAAAAATCGGGCTCGTCCACGACATGATAGATCAGGCTCGGAACATGAGGGACTAACAATTGACCCCTAGTCTCACCGGTCTAGAACCCAAGATCGGAATGTCCGTCCTCGAGAACATTGAGTCCGTGATCCCGGAATCGACCCTGACCTCAAACGAGCTCGAGGAAACATTGTTAGTGTAACCAACAGAAGTACGAAATAACAGAAGGCCGAAATATCCGTGACCAGTTGGATATTACGGCGAAAATCTCGGCACGTATCAATAAGGAACCGGCAAATCAGCAAATCAGGAGATTTTTACCTTTTAGAGAATTGTACCTAAAGTAGGACTCCCCTACTATATAAAGGGGGTCTAATTACTTGTAAAGCACACATTATAACACGCATTCCAAAGCAATATACTATTTTTCTCTTTAAGCTCTTATTTTAGCTGTATCTTGATATCGATCGAAGTGCATCTAGTCCAAGGGTAACTAACCTCCCTAGACTGTAACTGTTCAATTCAAGTGGTTAGAATTTACTTTATCGTTGATTATTTTAATTGCAGTTTACTTTATCGCTTTGTGTCAAATTAATCTACATATCCTTAAAACCACTTATAAATTCAATCGTTATCCGATTTTGAGAGTAAACAGTTTGGCGCCCACAGTGGGGCTAAGAATAATAGTGGTTATTTGATACAAATTTTTATAACCCACTCTATTTTACACTTGTTCTCTGAAGTGTCTCTGATTTCAGGTTAAAACTAAAAATGTCGGACTCTCAATCTGCACCACTACATGTTGACAATGAGTCCGGCCACCATGGCGAAAAAGACAACATAGCACCCGGAAAAGAGGTGCCCCCAGTCGACCTCGGCGGAGCCCCGGCCGCAGACCCGATCGACGTTAGCTCACATGTGGCCATCAACGCAAATTTGCCCACCGATCCTGAGGACAGCATCCGCAGAGATGTCCGATCGGTTGAGCAAAACACACACATCGACAAAGATGGTGGAATCAATTTGTGGGTAATCTTTGAAATATTACAGGCTCAACAGGCGGCAATAGCCCAACTCCAGAAAGGATTGAGCCCAAACCATCCCGGGAAGTCGTCCACAGAGATGAACCGGTCTCAAGGAGATCAAATGAGAAGGAGTCGGGGACCAACCCGATAATCATGAAGTGCTCGAAGAACTAACGAAACGGATAGAGTCGGGGGAGAAAAAAATCGAGGCAAACGATAAGAAGGTGAAAACCTACAATTCCATGGTTGATAAAATCCCAGGAGCGCCGCCGATATTGAAGAGCCTGGACTCCAAGAAATTCGTGCAAAAGCCTTTTCGTCCGAACGCAACTCCCAAACCGATCCCTAAGAAGTTCTGCATGCCCGAGATCCCTATGTATAACGGAACGACTGACCCAAACGAGCATGTTACCTCCTACACATGCGCCATCAAAGGGAATGACTTGGAGGATGATGAGATCGAATCTGTCTTGCTAAAGAAATTCGGAGAGACCCTGTCAAATGGAGCTATGATATGGTATCACAACTTACCTCCTAATTCTATTGAATCATTTGCTATGCTTGCAGATTCTTTCGTGAAGGCACACGCCGGGACTATCAAGGTCGAGACCAGGAAGTCGAACATTTTCAAAATAAAACAGAAGGATAATGAAATGCTCAGAGAGTTCGTGTCCCGGTTTCAAATGGAAAGGATGGATTTGCCACCGGTCCCTGATGATTGGGCTGTTCAAGCTTTCACCCAAGGACTCAATGTTCGAAGCTCGGTGGCTTCGCAACAGTTGAAGCAGAATCTAATAGAGTATCTGGCTGTTACTTGGGCTGATGTGCATAACCGATACCAATCAAAAATCAGAGTCGAAGATGATAACCTTGGGGCTCCTTCCGGGTCCGTTTATCCTGTCAGACCCATCGACAGAGTCAAAAGAGATATCGACCTTGAACCAAGGTCAAATAGGGATTGATTCCAGCCGTACAATGGAGATCGAAGAAGCAGTGGTTCCGGACAGAATTCCATACATAATGAAAGAAGAAATGATCGAGGTTAGAGCACCCGGAGACTCATGAGCAAGAACGATTTCGACAGGCCTATCGGGCCTAAAGAAGCACCAAGGTTATTGGAATATAACTTTAATGTGATGCTGCTGCCATCGTAACAGCTATCAGACGCGTCAAGGACACCAAATGGCCTCGACCTCTACAATCAAATCCAGCCCAAAGGGATAGGATAATTAGCTTAATCTATGCATATTTTGATGTATATTACCTCACATTTTGCTCATGTCTCGTAGATTTGAGATGTATGATATAATGATTTGTGCTAATTTGTGGTATTTCTATGTGTAGGAATCATTCGGATGCGATTTGGGACAAAAGTGCGCGAATTGGAGCGAAAATGGGACGAAAAGGCAAAAGTGAAAATTTGAGGGCCACAGGCAGCATGGGGCGCTGCCTGTGGCACACTTTATAGAAGGCTTGAGAAGTTGAGCGTCAGGGCCAGCAGCCCACGCTGACTTGGACGCTCAAAACGTGAACACTTCCTAATTCGACTAGGACTCGGTTTTTTCGACCCTAAGACGCCCCAACTCATATAAAAGCCAACCTAAACCTATTTTGAAGTGGAGGACGTGACTTTGGGAGAGGAACAAAAGTATGAAACACTCGGGACCACGGATTTGATCAATTCTTCCATTCTACTTCTAGTATTCATTGATTTTATGTTTGAAAATATTATTTTTGATGATTGTATGAACATGAGTGGCTAAGAACCCTATTGTTCTGGGGTCATGGGTGCTACATGAATGTTAATGTTTGAAGTTTAAATTGACGAATTTGATTTTATCATATTGGGTTATTTATTTAATTTTATTTTTAATTATTTTGCTGAGTAGCTAACAGTAAAACACTATCTACGAGTTTAGTGTTGGACTCGAAAGTGAGAATTCTAGAACGCATATAGAATTAAATAGAGCAGGTTCTTGAACCCGGGCATCGGGGAACAGATTCACAATTAGGATAGAAATATACCTAATTGCCTTGATTGGTTGAAATACAGGAAGTGTAAATGCATTCTTGTTAATCTTAATTCTATAGAAATATAGGCATTAAGAGTAAGAACTCAACAAATTCTTATGAGTAATATCAACCCTGTTAATCAACAATCCAGATAAATCAATTAGTCATTTTAAGCCAAGAATGCAACATGATTGCCAGCTAACCTGTGACCCTAGAATATCCTCTCCTACTGATTGTTATCTGGAATTGCTTAAGTGCTGTGGTTGGTTTCTATTTATTTCATTGTTTGATAGTTTCAGGTAGTAAATTAGTCACTTATATATTTTGTGAGAAATCTCTTGAATCGATAAGTTGTTTGAGTTTGAATTAGTCAAAAGTTAATCATAAGTCTTCGTGGGAACTATACTCTACTCACTACTCTATTACTTGACGATCATGTATACTTGCATGAGTGTGTTTGGTCGCAAAAGGATCCTAACCAAATTTGCAAATATCATGGCACTCACGACCATAGAACGGAGGATTGCCGACAGTTAACGGAGGAGGTAGCCCGATTATTCAACAGCGGGCACCTTCGAGAATTTCTGAGCGACCGAGCCAAGAATCATTTCAGAAATACGGATTCCAATAAAAAAACTGAACAAGAAGAACCTCAACACGTCATTAACATCGGTGGGGTCGATGTTCCCCAAGGGTCGATGTTAAAACGCACCAAAGTATCCAGCACCAGGAAAAAACGGACTCGAGATTACACAACAGAAGGAACTTTATCTTTCAACGACGAGGACACAAAAGGGATCGTGCAGCCCCACAATGATGCACTGGTAATATCTGTACTCATAAATAAATCTCGAGTTAAGCGTGTATTAATTGATCCAGGTAGCTCGGCCAACATCATCCGGTCGAGAGTCATAGAATAACTCGGTCTACAAGATCAATTCTTGCCTGCAGTCCGAGTTCTGAATGGATTCATTATGGCATGTGAAACCACTAAGGGGGGAGATAACATTACCAGTGAATTCCGCCGGGACCATCCAGGAGGCCAAGTTTTATGTGATCGAAGGAGACATGAGGTACAACGCCCTGTTCAGGAGGCCATGGATCCACAACATGAGGGCAGTGCCCTCAACTCTTCACCATGTGTTAAAATTCCCAACGCCAGGAAGGATTAAAACAATCTACGGAGAACAACCAGCCGCAAAAGGAATATTTGCAGTCGAAGAGGTGGTTCCGATATCAGCACTCGCAACGTCAAAGGAACCAAGTTCGGGTACAAAGAAAGAGACTAACTAGCAATTACCGATGACGACCACGACCCAATAGGATAAACAGGGGACTGATGAAGACGATAATACGAGGTTCCTAGATCTTTTATAGTCCTGACGATTCCGACGCTACTAAATCAACGATCGAGGAGCTGGAACAGGTCATATTGATCGAGCATCTACCCGATCGGAAGGTATACCTAGGCATGGGGTTAACTCCCGAGCTCAGGAAAAAACTCATTCAATTTCTTATAGCTAACATAGATTATTTCGCTTGGTCCCATCTTGATATGACAGGGATCCCACCGGAGATAACAACTCACAAGCTAAGCCTGGACCCGAAATTCCACCCGGTCTCCTTAAAATAGGGTCCATTCGGAAGGTTAAATACCCGAATTGGTTAGCAAATGTAGTAGTCCCTAAAAAAGGGAACAAATTAAGAATGTGTGTAGACTATAAGGATTTGAATAAGGCGTATCCCAAGGACTCTTTCCCTTTGCCCAACATGATCGCATGATCGATGCCACGACCGACCACGAGATCCTCAATTTCCTCGGCGCTTACTCCGGGTACAACTAAAGATGGGTGAACCCGGATGATCAGGGAAAAACCTCTTTAATCACTAAGTATGGCACCAATTGCTATAACGTGATGCCATTCGGACTAAAAAATGCCGGTGCCACTTATCAACGCCTAGTAAACCGGATGTTCGAGGAACAAATAGGAAAATCAATGGAAGTTTACATTAACGATATGTTGGTTAAGTCCCTGTGAGTAGAGGACCATTTAAAACATTTGCAGGAAACCTTCAGCATATTGAAGAAGTACAGTATGAAGCTGAACCCGGAAAAATATGCGCTTGGAGTCGGATCAGGTAAATTCCTCGGATTCATGGTATCCAACCATGGAATCGAGATCAACCCCGACAAGATCAAATCCATCGAAGATATTACGGTGGTGGACAACGTGAAGGCCGTGCAAAGGTTGACCGGGCGCATAGCCGCCCTGGGGCGATTCATCTCGAGGTCCTCCGATAAGAGCCACCGATTCTTCTCGCTACTGAAGAAGAAAAATAACTTCTTGTAGACCCCGGAATGCCAACGAGCCTTGGAGGAACTCAAGAGATATTTATCGAGTCCACCACTGCTTCCCACGCTGAAGGGAGACGAACAACTATACCTATACTTGGCAGTATCGGAGATAATGGTAAGTGGAGTCCTGGTCCGGGAGGAGCAAGGTGCGCAATTTCCAATTTACTATGTTAGCAGGACTCTAGATGAGGCCAAAACTAGGTACCCCCAACTAGAAAAATTGGCGCTCGCCTTGCTAAGCACCTCTAGGAAACTGAAAAGATATTTTCAATGCCATCCTATATGTGTTGTGACTACTTACCTATTGCAAAATATAATGCATAAACCCGAACTCTCGGGAAGATTGGCCAAATGGGTCGTGGAAATCAGCGGGTACGATATTGAATATCGACCCCGGACAGCCATTAAATCTCAAATTTTGGGAGATTTCATGGTCGACTTTACGCCGGCCCTAATACCCGAGGTCGAAAGAGAATTGTTCGTAAACTCGGGACGTCTCTGGACCCTCTTTATGGACGGCGCCTCGAATGCAAAAACGTCCGTACTTGGCATCGTATTGAAGCCACCAAAAGGCAATGTAGTTAGATAATCTGTTAGGACTGTGAAATTGACTAACAACGAGGCCGAATATGAGGCCATGATTACAGGTCTCGAACTAGCTACAGGCTTAGGGGCGAAGGTGATCGAAGCTAAGTGCGACTCCCTTCTCGTGGTGAACTAAGTTAATGGGACATTCGAGGTCAGAGAAGAACGAATGCAAAGGTACCTGGATAAGTTGCAGGTAACATTACATCGGTTCAAGGAGTGGACTTTACAACACGTAACACGAGATCAAAACAGCGAGGCCGATGCCCTTGCTAACTTAGGGTCATCGGTCAAAGACGACGATCTCAACTTGGGGGCAGTCGTGCAACTCATGAGATCGATAGTGGAAGAAGGTCATGCCGAGATAAACTCTACAAACCTAACTTGGGATTGGAGAAACAAATATGTAGAATATCTGAAGACTGTTGCCCTCAGATCCAAAAGAATCGAGGGCCCTGTGTACGAAGGCAACCCGGTTTAGCTTGTCCGAAGACGGAACCTTGTTAAGAAGAACGTTCGATGGTCCACTAGCGATATGTCTAGGAATGGGAGATACTGAATACGTCCTGAGGGAAGTTCACGAGGGCACCTGCGAAAATCATTCAAGCATCGAATCGTTAGTTTGAAATATAATCAGAGCCGGCTACTACTGGATCGACATGGAAAAGGACGCAAAGGAGTTTGTACGAAAATGTGATGGGTGCCAAAGACACGCTCCGATGATTCATAAACCCGATGAGCCACTGCATTCAATTTTGTCACCATGGCCGTTCATGAAATGGGGAATGGACATCGTCGGCCCCCTTCCATGGGCACCCGGTAAGGCTCAATTTATATTGTTTATGACTGACTATTTTTCTAAGTGGGTGGAAGCCCATGCGTACGAGAAGGTCAGGGAGAAGGAACTCATCGATTTCATTTGGGACCAAATCATATGCCGGTTTAGAATGCCGACCGAGATCGTGTGCGACAATGGGAAACAATTCATCGGTAGCAAAGTAAGCAAGTTTCTTAAAGACTACAAGATCAAAAGGATCCTATCAACACCCTACCACCCTAGTGGGAACGGACAAGGAGAATCGACCAACATGACCATAATCCAAAACCTCAAAAAGAGGTTAACCGACGCCAAAGGAAAATGGAAGAAAATCTTGCCCGAAGTCGTATGGGCATAACGTACGACCTCAAAATCCACCACCGGGGCCACCCTGTTTTTGTGCTGGTCTACGACACTGAAGCCCTAATACCGATTGAACTCAGAGAACCAAGTCTTAGGTTCCGATACACGACCAAGTAATCGAACGACGAGGGCATGAATACGAGCCTTGAGCTATTGGACGAAAGGCGCGAAGCCACCCTTGTTCGGTTAGCCGCCCAAAAATAACGGATCGATAGATATTACAATCGAAGGGCCAACCTTCGACACTTCAATATCGGGGACTTAGTATTAAGGAAAATCACACTAAGCACCCAAAACCCGAACGAAGAGAAGCTAGGGCCGAACTGGGAAGGACCATATCAAATTATTGAGATCACTGGAAAGGGATCCTACAAACTCGGAACCATGAACGGCGAGCAACTACCGAACAACTGTAATATAACTCACTTGAAACGATATTACCGCTAAGGTACGACACCATTCGTTTCTTTTATTTACATTTTTTGAACTAACATTTCCATGTAACCAGCAAAGAATGGTACAAATTTTTAGGTCTAAAAGCACGCGTTGCACTCTTTTTCCCTTGAACCAGTTTTGTCCCAAATGGGTTTTCAGGCAAGGTTTTTAACGAGGCAACAGTGGATCATACTAACTTAGAATAGAAGGTCGGTCATGAACCGGTGTCAAAGATCGCATCAACAATATCCGAGGCTTCTCTCTATGATCAACCTCGAATACTGGGGGGCATTACCCTCGGATATCGACTTTAGCAAGGAAAGAAAACTTCGTGATTGAATGGTCTCGTCGATATGATTTATTGTAAGGCCAGATGGTCAAATGAACCGTGCCTGCATAGACTGCTCGAGCCCTGGCACAAAGCATGTACACATGTATAACTATTATGCACAAGAATAAGAAGAAGTCTCTTCCTTGCGGATAAATACCCTGTCCCTTAAAATTTGTCTTGCATTTCTTAAGGAATTTCCTACATCCGATCCCCTAAGCGTATCGAGACCAAGGGCCATCTTAATCCGAGTTCAAACATTCACTCTCACTCGGGAACTGCCGTCCGGAAAACAACGGTCCGGGCTATCAAATCGGGGGCACAAGACCTATTAGGCAACGCCCGAATTTTAAAGGCTTCGGCCATCCCCACTCGGGACTGTTATCTTAGGCAAGCCCAGATAACTTGGGATGACAAGCCCACTAGGCAGCGCCCAGACTAAAAAGGCTACGGCCATATTAAAATGGCTCGGAGACGTCCGAGACCCGTAACAAAAATAACAAGGTCTTAAAATTTCTTAACCGGTTCTAAAGGCTACCCTCTGCAAACTATAGTCTAAGTACGTTGGGGAAAGATTTCCGCTCACTTCGAATCCCCATGATGCCTTAAACAAAATAATGTTAAAGGCAGGACTTGTTCGAACCTCCGAACATAATCTAACTATTTCGTGCTAAGGCATTTTAGTCTTTTCAAATACAAACAATAAAGCAAAGGAAAAAACTCAGAAATTGTTAAAGGGAAAAAAGCTTTATATACATATCAAAAGATTTTTATAAAGGTACAAAAAACAAAGAAAAAATGTACAAGACGTTTAGGCGGCCCCTCGTCACCAGGACCTTCGGGGTCTCCCCCACCATCATACTCGCTCAAAACCTCAGAATCTTCATCATCCTCGGGATAAGCCAGCTTCTTGGACTCGGCTTCGAGCACTTTGGCACTCTTAATTTCGGCCGACAGGTCGAAACCCCGAGAATGATTTTCCTCAAGGGCCTCCCCCTTCGGGATTGCTACTTCATGTGCTCGACGATAGACTTTGCTCGCTCCTGGGCAGCCTCGGCATCAGCCTTATATTGGGAGACGATCTTGTCGGCATCAGGTGTAACCACCTCGGCCATCGCCTTGGCCGTCTCAAGCTCCTTGGACAGAATTCCTCGATCGATGACGGCCAAACATAGCTGAGACTGGAGCTCTTCAATCCTTTTGGTCTTTACCAAGGCTTTTTCCTTTGCAGCTCGAAGCTGGACCTCAGTCGAAGCTAGTTGTGCCCGGGCAGTTTCCTTTTCCGAGGCCAAACGGTCCATTTTGCTTTTCCATTCTTCGGCCTCAACCTTTAGCACATCCATCTCTGCCCGAGGCTGGTCGATCCGATCAAGATTCTTTTGGACCTATGGGTTCGGAGCGTTAGTCACCGAGTCTAGTTCATTGTCACTAACCTCAAAGACTTTTACCTTTTCCACCAGGTCGGCGTGCTCCTTCCGAGCCGCCTCTAGCTCAGCTTGGAGGTTGTTAACCTCCCCCTCACGTTGCTCGCTGAGAAGCATCTAGGCGTCTCTCTTCTCAGTGAGCCCTCAAATCTTGGCCTCATACTTGTTGAGCTCTTCCCGATATTGGAGAAATGTCTCGTGATGAAGCACCGAAGCCTACAAAGCAAAGAAAAAAGTTATGGTTATCTACAAATTAATCTAAGGAAAGATTAGAAGTCATCGGGAGGCATAAAAAAATACCCGGTCTAACGCCTGTTGTGCTTCGTTGAACAGACAGGGCGCATTCAACGACGATAGCCTTTGCGCACTCAAACCCTTAGAATCTTCATCATCCTCGGGATAATCTAGCTTCTTGGCCTCGACTTCAAGCACTTTGGCACTCTCAATTTTGGCCGACAAGTCGAAACCCCGAGCATGATTTTCCTCAAGGGCCTCCCTTCGAGATTGCTGCTTTGTGTGCTCGACGATAGCCTTTGCTCGCTCCTGGGCAGCCTCTGCATCGGCCTTATATTGGGACACGATCTCTTCGGCATCACCTTTAACCACCTCAGCCACCGCCTTGGCCGTCTCAAGCTCCTTGGCAAGAATCCTCGATCGATGACGGCCAAACTTAGCTGACACTGGAGCTCTTCAATCCTTTTGGTTTTCACCAAGGCTTTTTGCTTTGCAGCTCGAAGCTGGACCTCAACCGAAGCCAGTTGTGCTCGGGCAGTTTCCTTTTCCGAGGCCAAGCGATCTATTTTGCTTTTCCATTCTTCGACCTCGACCTTTAGAACATCCATCTCTGCCAGAAGCTGGTCGATCCGATCAAAATTCTTTTGGACCTGCGGGTTTGGAGTGTTCGTCACCGAGTCTAGTTCATCGTCACTAACCTCAAAGACTTTTACCTTTTCCATCAGGTCGGCGTGCTCCTTCCGAGCCGCCTCTAGCTCAGCTTGGAGGTTCTTAGCCTCCCCCTCACGTTGCTTGCTGAGAAGCTTGTAGGCATCCCTCTTCTTAGTAAGCCCTCGAATCTTGGCCTCATACTGGTTGAGCTCTTCCCGATATTGGAGAAAAGTCTCGTGATGAAGCACCGAAGCCTACAAAGCAAAGAAAAAAGTTGTGGTTATCTACAAATTAATCTAAGGAAAGATTAGAAGTCATCGACAGGCATATAAAGTTACCCAGTTTAACGCATGTTGTGCTTCGTTGAACAGGCAGGGCGCGTCCACCTCGTTCATCTTGTCTTGGTCCTCCTCGATCACCAAGCACCGAAGGTAATTGGCCACCCCTAACAGGGCAGAGAGAACCCGGGCATCTTCCAGAATGGACATAATGATTGACCGCTTCCGGTCAAGATTTGCACTCGGAGCTGGAAACCGGTTTACTAGTTTCGGACTTCAGGAAGGCCCGCTTGTTCCCGAAGATGGGATTTTCCTTGTCATCGGTAAGTCACCCAACCCTGTGACGTCCTCCGTGGCGGTAGATTCTACGCCATCAAAAAAGTTGTGAAAGGGGTTTGCCGCCCCTTGGGGCCCCTCGCTTGGGCGTCCTTTCAGCATCTGAGCCTCGTTAAACATGGACTCAGTGAACAAAGGCGACTCGGAGAGGTCTATCACCCCGAGCGCATCCTTCGGGGCATTACCCGCTGCCCCGAAAGCATTGGCCACGGCCTCCTTGTCGGCCTTCCTAACTTGAGGCAAAACGGTCTCACATCCTTCTGGTTCGGAAGCTTCGGCCAAGGCCTCCTCATCGGCCTCCCTGAGTTGAGGCAATTCAGATTCGCCTCTCACTGGTTCGGAGGCCCCTTGCCCCTCAAGCTGCGACGGCACTTGGGCCACCAGATGATACTCTTCTTCTTCTTCGGACTCGTCCCTCAAGTGGTGGAGTAAGTCCGATGAGGGCGTTCGGGCACTGGTACTTTCTTTGGATTTGCACACCAGCCTCCTCCTCGGGTTCTTCTTTTTCGAGTTCGGAGAACTCGGAGCCCGTTTTCTCTTCTTCTCCTCACACTGTCTCGGAGCAGGAGACTCGGCAGGGAAATCCTCGTCACCGGATGGAGGCCTCATTGCGACATCCTTGGATAAACCTGCAAAGGGAAAACTGAATAGATTAGAACCCAGCAACATAAAAAAGACCCAAGTATTACTTACTCAGGAAAGGAATTTCACCGTGAGAACGGGCATCCCACCGGCCCTTCGAATCGAGAACAATGAGTCTGTGATCTCGGAATCGAACCTGACCCCGAACGAGCTCGAGGAAACATTTTCAGTGTAACCAACAGAAGACCGAAATAGCAAAAGGCCGAAATATCCATGACCGGTCAGATATTACGGCGGGAATCTCGGCACGTACCAATAAGGAACCGACAAATCAGCAAATGAGGAGATTTTTACCTTTTATAGAATTGTACCTAAAATAGGACTCCCCTGCTATATAAAGGGGGTCTAATTACTTGTAAATCACACATTATATCACGCATTCCAAAGCAATATACTATTTTTCTCTTTAAGCTCTTATTTTAGCTGTATCTTGATTTCGATCGAAGTGCATCTAGTCCAAGGGTGACTAACCTCCCTAGACTGTAACTATTCAATTCAAGTGGTTAGAATTTACTTTATCATTGATTATTTCAATGACAGTTTACTTTACCACTTTGTGTCGAATTAATCCACGTATCCTTAAAACCACTTACAAATTCAATTGTTAGCCGATTTTGAGGGTAAACAATGAAAAAAAATTTGCGTAGAAAAAATTGGAATTGGCATTTATATCATAAATTTAGCCGTATCTTGTATACAGTTGTTGGCATACTCAATGTATATCATGAACTTAATTGTAGAACCTACATGTAAATCTATCATTATTGCATGCAGGGTGGATTTAGGTTATGCCAAGCGGTGTCACGTGATACCTCTTCGCCGGAAAATTTTACAAGATATGCGTAGGTGCAATATGGAAAAAAATAATTTCACGTATATTTACTTTAAAGTGACACCACATGATGTTAAATACTTAGTGGCTCGCTACTCAAACACTATATTTTTATTATAAATGTCAAGGGATCGAACCTACACATGTATATGTTTATGTGTAAGCTTTTAAATAAGACCTTACTTTTTAATACTCTCAAGAAACCAATTGGTACTAAACATTTCGACGCTTCCGGAAATCATATTTAAGTATATAAATGAATTTAGAATATAATTTTGAAAAACTATTTGTTATCCTTTGTGACTTGTCATCTCTCTCATCATCTACGCCAACTTTCGTGGGTCATCGACCGTTATAAGTTGTCTTGTTATTATTTCGTTTATATTCACGTAGAGATATTGATAACACACATAGAGCTAATGGTATTTCAGGAACAAATATATACGGAATAGAAAGATTTCAACCTCCCAAGTAAAGAACTGTTATAAATAATGAAGAAACTAGTAGATTCAGATATGAAGCAAAGTAAAATAAACCAAATCTGATACCTGAATATTCGGTTTGATACCCTGCTACTAACTCTTCTTCTGCTTCTGGTAAATCAAAAGGTAATCTTTCACACTGGGCTAGAGAAGAAATTAGAAAAACGATAAACCCGATGGGTTGACGCCACAAATTCCACCCCTAAAAACCATATTTTGACTACGCTTCCACTATATCAACTGTACTCAAACTGTTAGATAATCATAGTCGATGATAACATCAGTGTGCCCACGCTATTACAGAACCGTACGTGAGATTTTCACCTCATACGGCTCCTCAGAGGTCACAAATAAATCTAAGGACCCTTTCCTGTAGTTTATCTTGATATGTTTGTCAGATAGAGTCAAAATCTATCCTAAGGTCCCAAATTAGACCGATGAAATTCTGTCTGCTATATTTTAAACTAATAAATACGGGCTTCTGAATTGATCTCATTTTTTAAGAATTTTCATTTTCTTTGTAGATTAATAACCTTATCATTAAATAAAATGCGCTTTATAGCAATATCACATATACATTTCAACCTCGAATTTTTAATTACGAAAAAAATTAGAGAGTCCATTAGTTCATGAATCATGACAAAAAAATTTTCTCTCGAAATAGATATAAGAACAAAGGATTTCAAAATTTGAAAAAAAATCAAAGTCATCAACGGAAAGAGAGGGATTCGAACCCACGGTACGATTAACTCGTACAACGGATTAGCAATCCGCCGCTTTAGTCCACTCAGCCATCTCTCCCAATTGAAAAAGATAATTACTACATGAGATAACACCTAAGATAAAGGAAAGAATCTTTCTTTCTTTCTTTTCTTCTTTCTATATTATATAGAGATGTACAACTTTTATCATCAATTTCCTTTATTTCTTTATCTAAAGTAAAGGAATGGCTCAGAGGAGCCAAGAATATCAAGAAAAATAAAGAAGACCTCTTTTCTTTGTCTTGATTTTGATCGAAAGGACCCTTTTATTCTCATGGCCTGGAGAAAAACGATAAACCCGATGGGTTGACGCCACAAATTTCACCCCCAAAAACCATATTTTGACTGCGCTTCCACTATATCAACTGTACTTAAACTGTTAGATAATCATAGTCGATGATAACATCACTGTGCCCATCGCTATTACAGAACCGTACGTGAGATTTTAACCTCATACGGCTCCTCAGAGGTCACAAATAAATCTAAGGACCCTTTCCTATTCTTTATCTTGATATGTTTGTCAGATAGAGTCAAAATCTATCCTAAGGTCCCAAATTAGACCGATGGAATTCTGTCTGCTATATTTTAAACTAATAAATACGGTCTTCTGAATTGATCTCATCTTTTAAGAATTTTTATTTTTCTTTGTTGATTAATAACCTTATCATTAAATAAAATGCGTTTTATAGCAATATCACATATACATTTCAATCTCGATTTTTTAATTACGAAAAAAATTAGAGAGTCCATTAGTTCATGAATCATGAAGAAAAATTTCTCTCTCGAAATAGAAATCAAAATGGAATTATAGGAAAGAAAGAATAAAAACAAAAAAGAAAAAAGTAAGAAAAAAAAAAAGACATCCCCCCTTTTTGCTTTTGCAATTAGATTCTTTTCTTTCTATTTCTATTTTATTTCATTCCTATTCTCCTTTCTCAGAAAAAGGGCCTTTAACCAAAGTAAAAGATTACTTCGTTCTTGATAGTTATTTACTTACTCAGTGGATAGGAACATACTCTGGATCAGAATCATGGGGAGTACTTCTTGATCATTTCTACGAACGTAAAGCCCCAATTCGAATTCCTTTTATGTACAGAAATATCCTCTTGGATAACTTACATAATCTCAATTACTAATCCTTTGTGTATCTTGGTCATCCTAACCATCCACTCATTTTTGCTTTCAACCTCCCGTTGTGGAAATCCATCTATGGTAATAGATCTTGTTGAATCATATTGAATATTTGACGATACATTCTGTACCTTGCTAAAAAATCAATCCTTGTTTACCAACCACACATTGTCTAACCAAATCCAATTCTCTCTCGATATGTTCCTCAAAAAATCCGATTTGGGCGGATTCTTCCCCCAACTAACGAAGAGATCTTGGAGGAATTGCCACATATGAAATTGAGCACAGTTTTGCAAAGAAGTAGCCCACTTGTTTCTCGAGAAGAGATGGGAAACATGCTCAATATCATTTGATTGAATAGTTGACCCAGCCCCTTGTTGTTTGAAGAAACCCTCCACTTCGATTGGTATTTTTTCACGAAAAGCAGACATGAGATAAGAAATCCGGTGTTTCACTAAGATTTCGAATAGCGGTCCCGAATTCAAGTTGATTCTATTTCGACTCTTCCTCAGAGAAAGACGATCAAACAATTCCCAATCATGGTCCTTGCGGATCGGATCATCCATATAATATACAAAAAGAAACTCCAGATATTTGAGATCTTTCTCTTTGAATAAGATCTCAATTCCAGCGACGGTTTCATTAGATATCTTACAACTAGAATCCCTCTTTTTTCCGATCTAGTTCCTCCACCAACGCGAACCCCAGTTAGATTCAGGCATGCTACACTTTTTAGTTATTGGGAGAACCCAAGTACTCTCTTTCGGATTCAGGAAACAACTCTCAGAGATCTTTTTTCCTTTGGGAAGATACAGGAGCGAAACAATCAACCTATTGATATTGGAAGACCCAACGGATTCTTCCAATGTATCATTTCTGGGTCCAATGGAATTCATAGGTATAGGAAGAAGCCCTATCAAATAGAGATTTTTTCTTTCGACCATATTTCGATTGTTAATACGATATATAAGGACCGCTACTACAAAGAGTATTACACCCTTGATCGTGAAATATCGATTGCTTGTTGAACCCTGTGAATTGCGTGAAAGTAGGATACTCCAAATTCGGGGGTCAAAGAGTTTTAGAAAACGTTCTTGGTGGAAAAAAATGTGAATGAAGGATCCCACTGAATTGAATTGGGTCCATGAATCTAAGAAATGGTGAGAATTCTTGATCTCTCTCAATATCTCTCTCAATTCGAAAATCCAGGATTTGAATTGATGTCCTCTCATTGATTCCTCCTAAATTGCATTGATTTATCCTAAAGATTTCATTTCAATTGGAATTTGGTTATTCACCATGTACGAGGATCCCCGCTAAGCATCCATGGCTGAATGGTTAAAGCGCCCAACTCATAATTGGCGAATTCGTAGGTTCAATTCCTACTGGATGCACGCCAATGGGACCCTCCAATAAGTCTATTGGAATTGGCTCTGTATCAATGGAATCTCATCATCCATACATAACGAATTGATGTGGTATATTCATATCATAATATATGAACAGTAAGAACTAGCATTCTTATTGAGACTATAACTCATAGGNTATATATATATATATATCATACACATCACTGTATGTCACACATAAATCTTCATGGCTACACACAAATATACATATCGGAGATACATCCACAGTGCAAAAATACCATTTCAATTGTCAACTCTATCTAGAAAAGTTGGAAGCTCATACAATTTGAGGATAGGTCTCCACAGTAGACGCTGTGTTTCGAGATTGACTTGACAGTGACAACTTCATATTCATACAATAAAATCAGAAATCAATGTTTGTTGTTGGAAGCACCGATACAAATCTGACTTTCACGCAGGGCGGCTCAAGCACATGTGTGGCTTAAAGACAAAGTTTAATGTGAGGCCTAAATTTTTAAAAGAAAGTTATAATACATATTTTCATTTGAAGTCTAATCTTTTAACTTTTTTAAAATGTAAAGTTGTTAATAATTTTTTATAAACCATTTCCTATAATAACTCCTTTTCAATTGAGAATATAGTCAACCCATTTAATTTCTTGAGACATTATTGATTTTAGGTAAGATTTTATCAATTTTAATTTTTAAAAAATTTCTTTTCGCTGCGGCAATTATTATATGAACCATTAACATTATTCTATAAGCAATATAAGTATTTGAAAAAGAATCAATTCTTTTCATTTGGTTGAGTATATCGATTAAAGTATTATCTTCTACTTATATGTTGGGAAACTATTCATCTACTAAGTCAAATGGCTACTTGATTTACATATCTAAAATTCTTTCCTTTATATGAAAATTTCTAGTTTTGTATTAAAAGTATTAAATATTATTTTTTAAAATACCCATAAACATATTATTTCAAAAAAAAAGAAAATGAAGGCCTCCCAGATTTGGGGGCTAAGGCACAACCGTTATTAGTAATAAATTTAGAGTCGGCACTGCTTTCACGATCAATGGAGGATTGCAATTGCCCACATTGGAAAGGAGTGGCGAGGAAGAAGGATACTGAAGAGACAGTTGGAGAGGGACACCTATTATATCGGTATGATTGGATATTATATCGTGTTTTGTGGAATATGGCTATAGAATACGGAAAAAACTTACCCACACCCGGTGTATACACCAATTCTAGTTAAGTTAATCATAGGAAATAAAATATTCTACTAGAATTTTTTTTTTTTTTTTAAGAAAATCTTTTAGGGTTAGCCGTTTTTATATTTGAGAAGGAGATGCTAGTGAACTTGGCTGATCTGATTTGTGGACAGTAGTAGCATTTTACATAAAATTGTGAACTAAGAAACCATTTCAATGAATAATGATTGGATTTTGTCACGTAAGAAAAATAACTGCTTTTGTTATTATCTTTTTTCAATGAGTAAAACTGAATATTGTCATTACTCTTCGTGTTTTTCCTATTTTATTTTTATTTTTAAAACCCTTTCCAAATTAAGAGGATCTATGGTGTTTCAACACCTAACTGTCGTAGGTGGAGGTGCTTACCAACTGAGCAAGCCTTTCAGGTCTTTGGTTAAGTTTATGAAACTTATCCGGAGGAACGGTGATATAATATGATGGTATTTATAAAGGAGCTCTTAGACATCTTGAATAATATTATAGGCCGCCTTGTTGAATGCCTTTAACAATGATTAGTTTTGTGATTTTATAGCTAATTTTTATGTTAAAAAAGAATTGAATGATCTACTATAAGTTAGTGTAGAGAGGTGGAAGCTAGTATATTTTTGGCTTTCTAAGATCCTAGAAAAATTAAAGAGGGTGTATTTGTAGCAAAATTTTATTTAAGAAGAAAGAATGATAATTTGGGTGGTTAATGAGAAATTTGTTAGCCTTGATTTGCTCCCTTACGGTATTTGTCGTAGAACAACAGAATAGCTAGAATTCTAATAAGCTTATTATTATATTTATATTATTTAAGATTACAAAGAGTAGATGAAGTTAACTATGGTTACATACTACTAATTTATAATTAAATAAGATGACAAATATCATTTAGTTATTGGCTTGGTGTATACACCGGGATGTTTTGGAAAGGTCGAAAAACTTTCAATAGCAATTATGTGTTGCCATCTGGTATCAATTCCCTCCAATAATAAATGTCAAAGTTTGAATCACATTATAATAATTTCGAATTACATTTGGTCTTTCCTATTTTCCTGCTACCTAGTAGAAAAAGAAAGGGATTTTATCTAGATATACTGTCACGAGTCCAATTTCCCTCCGTAGGATGTCGCGATGTTACCTAGGCTCTAAGACTAGGTAAGCCTAACACTTAGGTGTGTTTGGTATGAAGTAAAATATTTTTCGGAAAATATTTTCTAATTTTCTCATGTTTGGTTGGCTTAAATATTTTGGAAAATATTTTCCTTATTAATTCATTTTCCTCCAAATTGGAGGAAAATATTTTCCTTATTAAGAGAAAGGAAAATATTTTCCTTATTAAGAGAAAGGAAAACATTTTCCAAAGCTCCTTC